>NC_022032.1:17428223-17440707 GCF_000317375.1 Microtus ochrogaster | reverse complement strand
CTCCTATAGTGCTGCATTTTTATATTAATTATTATTTATATTATTATATTATTTAGATTTTTGGTTTCTTTAAGACCCCTAAAAGTAAGTCAGGTGCTGGTAGCACACATGTCAATCTCAGCTCACAGAATGCAGAGGAATGTAGATCCTCGTCTATGTAGTAAACTTCAGTCCAACAAAAAAAAAAAGTGAGATTTTATCAAAAAAGGAATGCCCTGAATGTTCTGTATTGACTACAGTAATTTCTCTGCCAGCTTATACTCTGGAAACAGTGTAACAGCTTTACCCTTTCCCACATCCTCACATCACTAGCTTTAACTTATTATAGTCTTGATCTTAGCCGTTCTGACTTAAAGGAGATGTAATATCAAAATTGAAGGGATACAAATAGGAAACTAAAAGTTGAAACATCCATAATTGAAGATGATTTAATTCTAAACATATCAGACCATAAATTCTCAAATACAAAAATCTTAGAATTTATAAAAACATTCATCAAAGTTACAACTAATAAATAATGACTGACTGAGGAAAAACATCAAGCAAACAATGCCATTGACAATAGGCTCAAAATAGAAACAAATAATAAACCGTGGGTAAATCTAACCATGGTAGTAAAATACCTCGCTGATGGAAACTTACAAACATTGAAGATAAACGTTGAAGGAGACACTAGAAGATTGAAAGGCCTCCCATGCTCATGGATTATTAAGGTTAATATTGCAGAAATGATCCTTCTCCCCATGGCAATACAATACATACAATAGATGCTTCTGAAAGTCCTCCTTTCTCTTTGAACATTGAAATTTTGATTTATTATATGACACAGATGATTTTATTTCAATAGCTTTTGACTGATCTTTAGCAATCTTGTATCAAGTAATTTCTTTTCCATTTATTAAATTTTCCTATTATTTCTTTGAATAGATTCTTATGCACTGGTAGTTCTCCAGTCCTTCTTAGACTCAAATCAATGACAGACAGAAAGGAGAGAGACACAGAGAGGGACAGACAGGCAGAAAATGGAGAGTTCTTATGCGCCTATGACATGTTTGTGCCTATGAACATGAGTATTTGCAAGCTAAGATGCATGCAGAGGTTAGAGGCCAACTTTGAGAGCAGAATTTTCTCCGTGAACTGTAGATTCTGAACTGAGGCGTTTTGTTTAGACAGAACTCACTCTTTATCACCCATTCATTTTGTCACAGCACCTGTTAAAAAAATTTTATTTCAGTTTCATTGTTAAATTCATCTGATCAGTTCTTCATTTGAAACTTACAAAAAATTTCTTAAAATCTCTATTTCAAATCTTGTCTTATATAAGTCATTAATCTACATCTATCAATCTTTATAATATGATTCTGATGTCTTTTTAATTGAGAAAAGTCTTTCTTTGGCTTTCATTGTAAAAATTCACTTCTATATTGACAGATTTGACACATCCATCTTCAGAAACTGGGTTTTCTGAGGAATATTTTCATTTGAGTGGGCTTGTTTGGAAGTTCTAGGATTACTTAATTTTGTATTCTGATACAGTATTAGAGAGTTTCAAAGCCCAGAATGAATGTGAGTTTTTTTTAATGGCCCTCCTATTGTGATAATACCCCATCTGGATGGGAGATTTACCAGTTTGGTAGAATAAAAAAAAATGCCACATTTTGTACAGTAAGTATTAGCCTTATCTTCTTCCTTTGTAACTAAGAAACCACAGATGTTTCCATCTTATTGGTGTTAAAGGTCTAGAAGTCAGTCAAATGCCCTGAACATAAAACTGTGTCAATATCAAATGCCCATTTCTTGCTCAATTTCCAGTGTAGAAATTGAGAATATCAAGGATTTATATCATTGATATTATAAACCTTCTGTATGAGATAATTGTGTTCACAAAACCATATCTGTACTGATCACGCAGAGTTCTACTAACCTTTACTTTCCAAAGGGGCCTCACAGGCTCTCTTCTCAGTGTCCTCCGCTTACAGGGTGATCTTTTCATGAGTAGAGAAGTAGAGAGCTGTTCCAACTCATGTGCACAATGCAGAACTACCAGTGGGCAGTCCCAATCTACCACTTCAATTTACTTCATTATTTATGCTCAATTTAAGGTTTTGTGGAAATCCGGTGAGTCAGACTAGAATTTCTAAAGCAGTTTTCCAAAGTCTTGTTTTGTAATTGGCATAAGAGAATAAAGACATAGGAGAAGACTTTGCTTCAAGCCTATATTCGGCGACTCTCTCAAGCCCAGGCTTTGAATTGGAGTGTAGTGTAAGGCCAAAGCCTCTGAGTGACACATGTCAATCTGTGTATAATCTTTCAAAGGTGAAGGTGCAGAATCACAGTGATTTCCAGGTGAAAACTGGTAGGTCTGGAGCAAGGGAAAGAAAGAAAGACCATCCGAGGTTTATGGAACCTCACTTGCCTTGAACTGGCTCAGAGACTGGCTTGAAACCAGTTCTACACCCCAGCTTTCTAATGGTGAAAAAGGGGGAGATATCCTCCTTGCTAGTCGCCCAAGATTCTGTAGTTCTTGTAAACACAATTACTGGTATATATCAAAATGTTTTCACCTGTTCTCATGAGAAACTATTTTTGAGAATTTTTAAGTTAAAAACACAAAGAGGTCATGAACTTGAAATAGAGAAATGAGGGATATGGGAGGGTTTCCGGGGGAGAAAGAGCAGAGGAAATGATGAAATTATAGTATAATCTCCAAAAAACATGATAACTAATATAAAAAGGAAGAAGAAATAAAAGCAGTTGATAAAGGTAGCAAGCACATATGAGAAAATGTTTAGAATTAGAATCTTTTAAAGTAAAGGAAATGCACAAAAATGTAAAAAAGGAATGCAGTCTACCCTCAAAAGCATTTAAATTTATCAAATGGACTTTTAGAAGTCAAAATAACTCTACTATAGAAATCAGTACATGGACTGGACAGTTAATTGGGCACAGCAGCTGATAGAATTACTTAAATCGAGGACAGAGTAATGGAAAAATCTTTACATGGGCACTAATGGCTTGAAAATGATGAAAGATAAAAAGTAAGAACAGTACGGTATATTCCATATTGTAAAATATTTAATATCAGAGTCACAAGAGAATGCTATAGTGTTTATTAGTGATGATAATAATCCATAACATTAGCTCTAGGGACTGTATGAAGAAAGAAAAATTTTCAACCCACCAATTCAGAATGAATAACATGCCTCTCAACGGTATGATTTTTTTTTAATTTATTGTTTTGTTTCTGTTATCTGTTTTCTTGAGTTTATTTCATTTATCTCCAAGATCCAGTCTTTGGCTGAGAAATCTAACATTTTTGTCTCTATAATTATATTTTTTATCTGAAGGATTTTCACTGAGTTTTGGTATATGACATCTAAAGAGATACGCAGAGAAGCATTTTGATTTGTGGATACTTGGTCAGGAGGGGAGTTGTGTATATTCACCTTAAACCAGTCAATCTCATTTGTTTTTGTTTACATTTAACTCTAATGGCTTTGCCTTTGAAGCTTTACAGTAATTAAAATTAACATATACTACACCATTTACTAGCTATATTATTATATTTGTCTGTGTATTTACTTACACCACTGAGATATACATATTCACGGGAAAGCTTAGGGTGGTTGAGCTCCATCACATTTGGTTTGTCTGGACAAGTCTTCATGTCTCTTTGGTTGTGTAAGTTAATTTCCTTGGCAAATGTGTTTCAATTGTCACATTATTTTGTATGGCACTTTTAATAAATTAGCACTCCTCTTGTACTGCAGATCATTTGAGATAGCCACACAAAATATTCCGGATTTTATCGGATAGATGAGGAGTTGTTTTTGATTTTTCTCTTGCTACTATCAAAATCTTCTCTTTAACTCTTGCCAGTGTAATTATAGTAGGTCTCAGAATAAAAACTTTTGGTACATTAATTTAAATTAACCAAATTGTGTGTATTTGAAAGGTATCATGGGATGTCATTCAATACATGCACTGTGTGATCTTCAAGTCAGTATTTCAGTTCATGTTTTTTTTTTTGTTGAAGACATTAAAAATGATTAGTCTTAGTAATATCAACCATGAAAAGTCAAATATTGCATGGTAACCAAAAAATGTAAAATAAAATATCATCAAACATAAAGCAACGAGTGATGGGATGGAAATTGTAGGACGTGGAGGAACTGAAGATCACGATCAAAGGGGACAGGTGTTCAGGTGCAGGATGAGAAATCTCTGAAGCTGTCACATACAGCACAGGTAAGCTGGGTATTGTATGCTGACTTAGAAAGTGCTGAGACAGTGAAATCATTGGTTGCTACTAAAGTGGGAAAAGCGTAACTGCTTCTTTGATGGGAACATTAATTTGTTTGATTGAGTAATCATTACACTAGTGTTTTTATAAGAAAATTCCACACAATATATCTCAAATATGCATATAATTTATTTGGCAGTTTTAACACAGATCAGATAGATATACTGATCTGAGTATCATTCTAAAATGCTCAATGTTTCCACATGAAATTTAAATAATATTGCTATATGAATGGGTATGCTTCCTGTTTCATGTTTTTAATTCTTATATTAAAGCATTTAATTTGTATACTGTGATGCATTTTTATACTCTACCATTTTTTTTCTTTTTTTCTTTTTCCTTTTTCATGTGCATAGTATTGCTTCCAGCTTCCAGACAGAAACTCTTAGATCGTACACAGTGAAAAAAAATTAGTGTTTATAAAAACTACAAGGTGGCTCAAGCTTTAATGGCTAAGGCTCACGACCAAAAGTCATGTAGGAAAAATACACTTATAAATGACTCACCGACTACAACCAACAGTCATTTGCAAAGCTACATTTATATCATGTATAGAATGACTCTCACAAACTTCTTTTCAATTTTTTTCTTTAGAAATTTATCATTGCTTTACTGGGAATTTCTACAAATCTGTCATAAGTGAAGTAGAAATTGAATGAATGTCATTTTCAAACTTTGATGCTACTGAAAGTGTTGTTTACAAAACACTTGCTCCCATTTACCTCAGATGTTACTCAAAGCCTCCATCAGGACATAATCAGAGGTGCTTTCGAGTTTGAAAATGCCCATTTCTTCCTGCATTTGCCTTATAATACAGATGAAGAAGGGACACATTTTCCATTTCCTAAATGTCTTTCATGAGGTTGCATTTGCAACCATATCATTTTGAAGTTCTTTTGGCTGCAAAGCAAAAGTAGATACCCATTAAAGATATTGTATTAATGGGACTCCTTATTCCACTGAGCCTAATATTACAACCCACAAAGTCATCCACGGGTCCATTGGCTGCTAGAAATTTAATAAACAAGACAAATCATTCTGGATCTACACCTCTGGGTTAGCTTCCATGCTGGTGAAGTGGAAAAGCCCTATAATAACACAATAGCTTACATACTATAAGAATTGTAAGAATATGTTGCATTCTTACAATCTTGTCTGTAAGGCAAATATGTTAGAAGATGATTAGTAAATACCATATTTCTGCCTAAGCACATTACCCACATATGACCTTATCTAATACCAATAGCTGCCTAGAACAGTTACTGTTCTTATGACTATTCCAGTTTCATATATCAAATAATAAAAGACAAAAGAGGTTTAAAAAGTGGTGCAATCCCTGGGCCATGGTGTTGTTTGGGCCTTAACCACTACCTAAGGCCATGTTTGGGTCTTTGAAGCTACTGCAGGTATGGTTGTGGTGATGTCCATGGACCATGTTAACACAAGGGTTCATTGAAGTCATGCTGTACAGAGTCAGCACCACCATTTACTGGCCCTGGGATAGCGGGCCCTGCCCCTTGGTGAATGCTTTATCAGGGAAGCTGGCCCTGTCCTGTCAGGGGAAAATACTCAGGAAAGATAGCTCCAGGTCTCAGCACAGAAGTATACCTCACCTGGCCAGCACACCAGAGCCATCTCTGAGTGCCTGAGAGCCACAAAGCAGACCCTGCCCACCATTCTCTGCCATTCCATAAACCATAACAGAGATGAGGGAAAGATGCCTCAGCCCCTTGCTACCTGTGGTAAGTGAGAGAGTTGGCCCCCGGGTCACAAGAGTGAGAGAACCTGCCCTGCCCCTCATCAGCTGCAGCACACAGGAGAGCAGGCCTTGCATCCCACCTGGGCAGGATACTAGATCTGACCGTCTAGTATGTAGATCAGATACAGATTGGGGTCACCATTGAGCCATCTCAGAGTGATCAAGAGCAGAAGAGCTGACACCCCCCTATATGTCTCCTACAGCAATCAGGAGAGAGAGAGCCTTGAACCTTGCCTGGGCAAAACAGTACATCTGACCCTGGTGATATGAACAGGAGTGATCCAGATCTAAGGACCTGAGACCAGGAGAACTGACTCTTCATTGGGCGAGAAGGCCAAGAGAGTGCTGGAGAGCTTGCCTGGACAGTGACCATGAGGGAAGCTGGAAGGCCGATCAATCCAGCTACCCCCTAGACCCAGAACCAGAGCTATGAGTTGGCCCACCCCTATATCCACCCCTTCTACCAACTGTTGGAGTATGTAAAGATGATGAATCCACAGATCCAAAACAGCAGGTTCTCCATATCAACAGGATATCCAAGAATTACGCCAGGGAGAGCCTATCATTGGTGGTGTAACAGAAACCAAATGCCTTGATCCAGACCAATGACATAAGGCAACGAACACTTGCAAGTAAAGATGAACAGACTAAAGGGTAAACTGTGTGACTCAATGGGCCACACTGAAGTTTCTACAATAAGATTCTTTTACGTTTGTTTTGTTTGTTTTGATTTGATTTTGATTTTGGTTTTGTTTGGTTTTGATTTTCCTTTTAAATTTGGTTTTGGTTGGGAGGGGAGGCTGCAGATGGAAACAAGCAAATAAGTGGAATCGGAATGCATGATGTAAAACCCACAAAGAATCAATAAAAGTTAAAAAATAAAAAAAGCACAAAAGCATGGTGCAGGTAAATGAAGGACCCAACTGGCCCACATAGGGCGTCTGGGGTCTTCTTTTCTACATTCTCCAGTCATGTCTTGTAAAAGGTAGAGAGGATAAATTCTAACCACGCAAAGAAATGTGTGTGTGATAAAAGAGTTAAGAGAAGTACAGAAGTTACCCTGGGTTGATGTAGTAGGAACTGAACAGACGTGTGTTATTAATGAAGGATCTCATGAGAAGAGAGGAAGGGACTGTAAGGGAGGTCGGAAATAGAGTGAGGGGTGGAATCCATCATGACAACAGGTGGAGAGAATCAATGGGAGGAAGGACAGCGGTGAGTGTGGAGGAAAGCAAGACACAATATGTGTGATGACTCCATGAGGAGACCCATTTCTGTGTATGCTAATATAGAAATAATAAAGACCAAGATGGCTACTAAACTGGGACCTACTGACGGACTCGTGAGAGAATTCACTTGTCAACACACTTGAGATAAAACCTGATGACCCAAGTTAGATACCTATAACCCCAAACAGGCCAAGTGGAATAAAACCAGTTCTACACACACACAAACACCAATATACACACGTATACACATATACCCATATGCATATGCCTGTGCACACTACTCCTAAATAAAAATTAAAATTAATAGTTTCTAGTATATATGTGGAAAGAGACATGTGAAATAGGTTATGTGATATGGGAACAGTAAAAACTGTTGTTCAGGGAAAATAGGGCTGAAAATGAGGTTGTAAAGCTTGACGTGAGTCATCTATACAACATCTCTACATATACCACCCTGATTTCCGCTAGGCCTGTTTCTTTCTGTCTCCTAGATGTGTTCGAGTGAAACTGGATGCTTCCTGCTATTTTGTCACTGTATCCTCAGTTGGAAGCATGCTGTCTAGCACAAAATAGGTGCTCATGTATCAGCTAAGTGACTGAGTACGTGATAAAGAAATGACCCTCAAAACTTCACTCAGCTCTCATCTCCAAAAACAAATGCGCAGATTAGTTTCCTTATGTGTCCTGTGTTTATGCAGGGTGCTCAGATGGTCAGACAAAGTCACCCAGAAATCATCCTTGTCCCGCCTCTCTTGGCATTTCCTGTACACGCAATCAGACATTTCTCTTCTATTTATTCATCTTCCGGATATTTCTAATTGTGTTTGGTAAGAGACGAAGAGAGACAATGCAAAGTTATTTTCCAGAAGTTCAAGACAGCCTGCGATGGAGTAGTGAATTCTAGGCCAGAGTGATGAAAATTATCTTAGAACTTGGTCTTTTCTAATGACATTTTGGTACCTTCTCAGTGGCTCTATAGATGTGTTTTTGTCAACCTTTTCATTGTTGCAGGTAATATAATCACAACTTCATATGCACAGTTCTGTAAGGAACTGCTAAGAAGGAACTGAACAAGGTGTGTGTGTGTGTGTGTTGTGTGTTGTGTGTTAACTATGTATTTAAATTACTGTGCAAAGCGGTCTGTCTTCCACACTAACAGGACCAGCTTCCGAGCCTATGAGAAACATTTGAGAGCTCCATTTATTCCCAACTCACATCTAAGTTTGGGTTGTCAGGTTGTTTTCTTTGTCTTTGCCCATTCTGACAGATACAGTTACAGCGTTATTTGTCCTGTTTTTTCCCTGTCAGTAGTTAGTTCGATTCCAAGAGCCTGCCTCTTAAATAAGCACCTGGTCCACTGGTGAGACAGTTTATCTTCATCCTGTTTCCATAACAAATATGAGCCTCAGTTGTGGCTCAGTGGTACAGCACTTTTTCAGTATACATGAGGTCCTAGATGACATCCTGAGCACCATAAGAAAATCAAAATAAAAGCACTGGGAAGAGAAACACTGAGTTTTACTGAAAGCCAACAGTGGCATTCAAAGATGGAGAAGAGTGATGTGAAATGCTGGCTTTGGGGAATGGCATAGGTATTATAAACTCAGAGCAATTATGATTATCTGAATAATATCAGTACAAGATTAAGACAAAATGTTATGTCATTGATGGAAATGATATTCTCCAGTCTCTATCTTTCCTTATGATCTTTTTCATATTGATATTTGCTACTTTTGAAGCATAGTTGCACTTTATTCTGGAGTCCAGTGTAATTAAACTGAAACTGCCTTTTACACTGTGTGATGATCAAACCAGGGACAGTTTTTTTTAATTGTTTTTATTGAGTTACATTTTTCTTCGCTTCCCTCCCTTTCTTCCCTCTTCTCCTCTGCTCTCCCCCATGACTCCCATGCTCCCTAGTTACTCAGGAGATCTTGGTTTTTTTTCTCCTTCCTATGAAGAAACCAGGAATCATTTTTATCTCCATAAAAAATGCATTACTTTATATGGGTTAGTTTCAAAAATTTTTTGGTCATTTGTAAAATATATATAATATATTCTTATAAGCTTGCACTCTAGTACCATTCAATTATATAGATAGTTTCTTTGTGTCATTTAATCTCCATTTACAATCTCTGGTTGAAAGTGGGTCATTTCAGTAGCCCAATATTTTACTGCTACTTCTCTCACACTGATAAGTCAATATAGGTTTCATATATATGTGTGTTCTTGTGTAAGGTACATACATGTCTATGATACTTTTAGAGCACCCTGAAGAAGTGACAGTTTTAACATATATGGCTTTGATGCTTTGACGTTTTTGACTTAAATACCATATTTTGTGATATCAATCATAGTTCATGTAAATGTAGTCAAATTTGAACACAGTCAATAGCAGATTTTAATCAAAAAGTATTATGCTTAGGCATTCTGAGCAGGGACAGAAGCTGAAGAAAAACATCTCAATGTAAGTCACTCTTTATCCCTATCAGGGGAAATATGACCCTGGTAACACCATGATGCTGGAGTTCTGGACCCTTAGTTGGTCAAACAATATTTTTTTTTAAGGAATTCAGTTTGTGTTACCTTAAGTGGAAATAATAGCAAGAACATATGGCAATCCACATCCTGGGGTGAAATTAGGCACATTTAATAAGCAATGGAAATAAAAACTGGAAAAGAGCGTGAAAACAAGGATACCAAAATCTGTGTAAGATCAAACAGACAAGTGAGGAGCACCTGAGCTAATGGCATGTACCAATTTTTCAAGTATTACCAGTTTTACAAATCAGATACACTTGTTTGCGCTGTTTATCCCACACAGCTTGTTGAATGACCTAGTCTTAGATTGCAATATCTTCACCTATCAACTAGTTATTTATCAATGATATTGATCCATACACTGCTGTTTTATTATCTCGCATCACCTGAATTCTGTCTTTGGCCTTTCCTTTTTCATCACACATTTATGAAATAAGACACAAAAGCCACTTGCAGGTATACAATGTCTTAGGAATAGTCACTAACCCTCAAAAGATATTAGGAATGATATAAGGTGCTTGATTCCTTAAGCTATCTTTTAAAGAGATGTAACTATTTCCTGGAGTGTCAGATAATTTCAGTATTGTGGGATATAATTCAAACATGATGAAAGGAGTTGAGCAAGGATTTCCACATGAACAAAAGTACAGTTTGTCTGCTTTTACTGTGCATGAGAAACAAAAGAAATGGAAATAAAGAAATGAGTTTTATTCATAGTAGAGTTACTGCAGAATAGCAAATGAGAGTAAAGAAGTCAGACATACATTGAGGAAGAAAGCAAAATAAGTTTGCCTGAGATGGTAGAGGCGTGGTTGGAAAGAAGTTCAGTCAGTTGCCACTTTCTGCAGACCTGGAGGCTCTTGCTTCTAGGCAAAAGAATATAGAATTAGTCTGGGTAGTGGTGGCACACGGCTCTAATCCCAGCACTCAGGAGGAAGAGGCAGCGGATCTTTGTGGTTTGAGGCCAGCCTGGTCTACATACTGAGTTCTAGGACAGTCAAGACTACATAGAGAAACCATGTCTCAGAAAATAACAACAATGACAACACAATTTATAATTAACTATATGAAAACCAAACAAAAGGAAAGGATTTCTATTCTATTCATCTTCTGTGGACTTAGCTAAAAATCTTTGCTCAGAATATGGGAGTTCTAAATGAGTCATGGGGAAGGACATAGCTGATAGGGACCATGGATATCATCTTTTCCATTGGTCTTTTTCTGAAGGAGAGAAGCCCAAATGATTGCTATATGCACATATTCTTGGATATTTGTTTAGGTATGGAGGATAGCCATGCTTTTTATTAGTTCTGCTGTGTTAGGTGTCTTAAAACAGGTGTGAATATGTTTCAATGCTGGCTAAATGAGAGTAAGTCTGGGTGTTAGCTGATTGTGATGGGAAATAGTGAATCCGGGATTCACCTGGAAGTATCTGTTACCACTCTACAAATTTAAAAAAATATATATTTATTCTTCTCTCATATAATACATCCCAACCACAGCTTCTACTCCTTCCAGCCACATCTCCCCTCCCCTCTATCCCAGATTCACTTCCCTCAACTCCCCCCCCAGAAAAAAAGCAGACCTCCCAAGAATATCAACTGAACAGGCACACCAAGATGCAATAAGATCAGGCAAACACCCTCATTTCAAGGATGGGCATGGCAACCTGAGTAGGAGAAAAAGGGTCAGGCAAAAGAGTCAGAGACACCCCAACCCCCACTGTCAGGTATCCCCCCAAAACACCAACCCAACAACCATAATATCTATTCAGAGAATGTTCTATATATACAGGAGTTGTTAACTCTGGAATCATGAGAGTACGGATACATGATCTGCCTCAAACTTCCTTTCACATTGGTTTCCTGAGGCATTCTTTAAAACAAAGTCTTAGCAATAATTCCCAAAATACTCATGTTGGTAGAATCACGGAAGTGAACATTCATGAAGAATGATACCTTTCCATGACAACACAATAATAATTTCAACCTGCACCAAATTAATCATGGGCAATTATTCATCAAGTCAGAATTTTTATCACAGTTGAAGGATATTGTCTTCAAATGTCTCTTTTACTGACTCTCTTCTTCAGGGGGCTCTTGGCACTCCATATGGTGCTAATCCTCATTTCTTCCTCGATCACTTTTCCCTCCTACTAAGACATTTCATGTCACATTAAAGATGTGCATCGAGGGCTAATGGAGTTTAGTTCGTAAAGTCCTTTCTGCACAAGCATAAAAGCCTGAGTTTGTTTCTTAGCACCGTTTAGAAGGTCCAACATAGTAGGGTATGGTTGTGATCACAAGACTGCAGAAAACCATAACCCATCATATCATAACATATCAGTACGAAGAGTTGTGGGACCCGGTCCCAGAGGATTGTCCAGCTGAGGCTGAGAAAACATTGTATAAAGGAGATGGAAAGATTTTAAGAGCCACATGATCAGGGACTTTGGTAGTAAGACTGTGTTTCCTAGTAACACCTGAACTACACTCATAATGTCTCATCAGTATGACTGCCCAAATGTAAAATGAGCAAGGAGGACACAAATGAATACACCAAACTAGATGGGGAAAAGACCACAAGGTCTCAACCCTACCCAAACTGCTATAAACAACAGGAGAGCATATACCAATAGTTTGTCCAGTGTCA
>NC_022032.1:17421342-17427904 GCF_000317375.1 Microtus ochrogaster | reverse complement strand
ATTGACCATTAGATACAGAAAGGAAGAACTGCTGATCATTATTATATATTAATAAATGCAAGTTAACATTTCTTCACCCAAAAGATGTGTTTTAGATTTCTATTAATACCTGTTTTCTATTTTATTGAGTATTTTAATCAAATCCAGCATTCATCACTTCCCTTCAATCATCTACCTCCCACCATGAGTCCCAACTTCATGTGCTCTGTTTTTAAGCCCTCTGAAACCACCTAGTGTTATCTCTATGTGCATTAGGGTAGGACCATCTACCGGAGCATAGAAAAATCTACCAGAATACTTACCCCTCTCCAAGCAGCCATTAATTACAATAGTGCCTCGACTCCTTGTGGAACACCATGAGGCACTCTACTATACATACTTTAACTTTGGTGAGATTGACCTTGTGGGTGTCTTGCACATGTAGTCAGTCACTGTGAGTTTATGTGTGCAATGTTATTCACAAATCTGGCAAATACTGACTCATTGCAGACAGCCATTACTTCTGACTAACTCATTGTTTCAACTCATTGTCTATGATAATTCCAAGTACTGAATATGGTATAGCTGTCATACCACTTAGTACTACAAAATCTCTTATTCTATAAACTCTAACCAGTTATGGGTTTGGTTATCTTTTTAAGCTTCTCTCATGAGAGCTGAAAGAAGCACGATTCTGTGGCATGAAAATAAAAGCAAAAACATAGAGGGCAGATTATTATTATGGCTGTTTAGCAAAGTAACAGTATTAAGTTTTTCCCTTGGCCCTAAGAACATGGGTTTGGGGTTCAGTCAGTTAACAGTACCAGGTAGGAGTTCTCTTGTATAGAGCAGATATTAAATCCAACCATAAAATTTTTCATTGCTCCAATAAGATTCATGTCTCTATTGTACCAGTAGGCGCATCTTGGTAGACCAGAAATGATTGAACTAGCAGAGTTTACAAATGAATAACAAACAAGGAACTAGATATAACTGACACTCCTATAGCCACATGATTTTTCAGAGCCCCACAATATACATTGGAGAAAAGATAGCATCTTCAACAAATGGTGCTAGTCAAATTGGATAATGAAAATAGATTCTTACCTCTCTTTCTTCACAAGACCCAACTCCAAATGGGATGATATGGCATAAGAAGACTTTTTCCTGGGGAGATGTTACACAAATTTCTCCTTATCCCAGATAGGAAGTACATGACATACTAACATCCAATTTGGCAAACCAAAGAGGTTTTTGGTTTACTTATAGGAATATAGGTGAGAGGTTACATATAAGAGTAAGAACAGCACAAATATGACTGTGTCACCAAAGCCCACCACAGCATGCACGAACATAGAGCATACTGCACAACATACAAACCGCTCAGCAAGTTGGAGAGTGCCCTTTCCAAGCAACTTGGCCACTCGGTTCTCCTACACCTCTTGAATGCAGTTCAGCTGGTTTCTGCTTATTCCCAACAGCTGGTCTTGTCTCACAGCCTGTAGCTCTATTGTTTATTCCTGGAAAGGAAGAGCCTAGTGAATCTGATCAGTTTCAAGGACTTCCTGGAGCTGTTTTGACTTGTTTACCGGATAAGACAAACTCCAAAGTCCTGCTTAGCTATCTTCCTTTTGAATCTATTCCCAATGGACAGGGTGACACATTCTAGCCTTGTATTATTTCGTGATGTGTCCCTCATTATGGAAGCGAATTCTGAATGCTAGAGGGCTCACTATATCAAATTTATAACTATGATGAAGTCAGATTTTTATCACATCCCTTTACAGTCATGTGAACATAATATATGCTGGAGTAGAATTTTGTTAAAATCTGTAACCACAAAATAACTCTTGCCTCCCAGTATCTTTTGAACTTTGCAAGTAAAATTAGTTCATGGGGACAGCAAGATGGCTGAGCTTATGGGGCCCTTATAACAGAAGTTGAGGAGTTCAGTTCAGTTCTGAGAACCCACATTACAAAAAAAAAAATCAACCCCTGGAAGTTGCCTTTGACCACACTCACCTAACTATGCATGTTTCTAAGCAACTGCAACACGCATGAATGTACATGGAACTAAATTCATAAACTAATACTTAATAAAACAATATTACGAAGACTTTAGAGTTTTATGTTGGATAGTACCAATATTAGCAATTAGTGTTTCCTTTAAAATGAAAACCCGGCCGGGCGGTGGTGGCACACGCCTTTAATCCCAGTACTCGGGAGGCAGAGGGAGGTGGATCTCTGTGAGTTCGAGACCAGCCTGGTCTACAAGAGCTAGTTCCAGGACAGGCTCCAAAACCACAGAGAAACCCTGCCTTGAAAAACCAAAAATAAATAAATAAATAAATAAAATAAAATGAAAACCCACATCCCAATTAGACTTTAAAAGTTGTATTTTAAAGGCAACTTAGAAGCAATGGTCAAAAGGAATATGAAATAATTATTTCTCAAATATAGAAAAATCATGTTGAAATGCATTGAATTGCCCCTTATTGTCTCTTCTGGTACACTAGCCGAGGCTGCATGCAGGCTGAGGATGGGTTTTCATTTATAGTGAGACCTTCTGCCCAGAGATAGAAAAACTCCAATCCTCTAAGTCACCCAAAGAACTATTAATGTGCATCAGATATTTAGGGAACCTTTAATTCCTTATCATTGCTCCCTAATTTACATTAGCTGTTTCAGGTTTTTTCTTGACATATCATTGCACATATTCCAGAAGTAAAATGCGAATTTTTATGCACATATCTTGAAATGTGATCAAATCAGGGTAATTAGCATCTTTACCACTTCAAATATGTATCATTTATTTGTGATGAAAACATTCAAATCTCCATTCTTCTAGCTCTGAAATATAAAATTGGTGCAATTACCTGTGGTCACTGCAGAATACAGTGAAGTAAGAGAACATGTTATTTCTTCCTAAATGTAACATCATCATTGCTAAGTAAACTTTCCCTCTTTCTCTACAGCTTTTGGTAACACTAGTTTATGTCTCATTTTTTTCCAGAAAAACTGGTTCACATTCCATATACAGCTAAGGCCATGCTATATTCAGCTCTGCTCAGCTGATTTCATATGGCTGGCATTCCCCGGGGCTCATCCGTGGACTGGCAGATGAGAAGATTCCATTTTTGGTCATCACTGATTGTGTTCCTCTGGGTATATGCAACATATTTTCTTTACCTCTTCGTTGATCGATGACCACCATGACTAATTGCTACAAGAAACTTGGGATTGCAGACACATCTTCCACACATTGATTTCATTTACTTCAGAGAAATAATTGCATTGGCATTGCTAAGTCCTGTGATAATTCTACTTTAAAGACCTTTTGTTTGCTTGTCTGTTTTGTTGTTATTATTGCAGTGCAAGGGTCCTAACCTAAGATAGTGAAAAAAAAGGAAGAGAAATGTACTAATATTCTGCTTTGATCCCTCTTTTTAGAATTTATATGACTTTGGTAGTAACTTTATGAATTATATTCTCACCAATATTATGTAAGAGTTCTCTTATCTCTTCATCTTTTTCAGTTTTTAAAGGACCATATTTAATTACTATAATGTGAATTGTTTATAATCTATTCTAATCATATTCAAAATTCTTCCTACTGAGCTTATCAGATACTCCTCACCTCTCTACCCTGTAACTTCCTGTCTTTTTTAAAAACAAAACCCACGACCTTGCTCAACCTCCCAAGAGTTATATCAGTTGCCAGTAGCTTATTAGATAGGAATGAAGGGAGAGAGTACTGAAGGGGGGCATTTCGGGGTCAGGTAAAAAACCTGGCACAAGGGAAACTCCCAGGAATCTACTACAATGACCCCAGCTAAGACTCCTAGTAATAATGGATAAGGAGCCTTAACTAGCCGTCTCCTCAGATCAGATTAATGCCTAGCCCAACTGTCATCAGAGAGATGCCATCCAGCAGCTGATGGAAACAGATGCAGAGACCCACAGCAAAACATTAGGCAGAGTTTAGGAAATCCTGCAGAAGATGGGGAGAAAGGCTCATAAGAGCCAGATGGGTCAAGGACACTAAAAGAAAATTCACAGAATCAACTAACCTAGGTTCACAAGGATTGAACCACCAACTAAGAAGCCTACATGGAACTGACCTAGGCAATCTGCAGATATGTTACAGTGTGTAGCTTGATCTTCTGGTGAGACTCCCAACAGTTTAAATAGGAGCTGTCTCTGACTCTTAGAGTCTGTTATGACCCTACAGCCCATACTGGGTCGCCTTGTCCAGCCTTACTACAGAGGAAGGTGCTTAGTCTTACTGAAACTTTATAAGCCATATTTTGATGATACTCATGAAAGACCTGTCCTTTCCTAAACAGAGCAGTGGATTGGGGGGCAGTAACAGAAAGGATTAGGGGAGGGATTGGGAGGAAAGAAAGGAGGAGAAACTGTGGCTTGGATGCAAATTAAATAAATGAATAAATTTATTTTATGAGCCGGGCGGTGGTGGCGCACGCCTTTAATCCCAGCACTCGGGAGGCAGAGGCAGGCGGATCTCTGTGAGTTCGAGACCAGCCTGGTCTACAGAGCTAGTTCCAGGACAGGCTCCAAAGCCACAGAGAAACCCTGTCTCGAAAAACCAAAAAATAAAAATAAAAAAAATTATTTTATGAAAGGAAAATAATTTGAATGTGTGTGTGTTGTATGTGATTAACACATTAGACTGTGAATCTTTGGGTGAAGAAGCTTAAACAGAATAATCGTCTCAAGCTGAGGGGGCAGAAGGATGCAAATCCTCAGTTGGAACCATGGCAAGTCCAAGGCAAGACCAGGGAGGGGAAATTAATCCACGGTTTACTAAAGTATCACTTACTTTTCACGTTTTCAAATGACTGACTTAGAAATCACGGATAGACAGAATTCATTTTAACCATGGTTATTATATCTTAATGTTGTTTTAAGATTTACTTTCTACTAGTGATAATTATACCTATAATAGTCTCAATAAAAAATAATAAAAGTCAAAAATTTGAAACAGCCCAAATATCCATCAGTTGATGAAAGAATTATCAAAATATGACACATTTACACAATGAGATATTATTCTGCTGTTATGAAAAAATAAAATTTTAAATTTTCAGTTAAATTAGTTGAGCTAGAAAAAAATTATCCTAAGCATCCCAGGCCCTTATATCCTTAGATAAGAAGCTGTCACCCTTCAACAATGAGGCTCCTATTTGTAGCAGATGGGAACCACTACAGAAAATCACACTGGGCAGAATTCAGAGGACAATTAGTGTGGAGTACTTGTCTACACTGTGTACATTGACATCACAACCCCAGCCACCAAGTCTCAAAGTGGCTGAGACTTGCAGTATCTTTTTTAGATGTTCTAATACTGGAATTTTACACAATAAATTATCATACCCTCTTGAATCTTTTATCATTCTATCATTACCATTTTGTACCTCTAATAATCATTTAAATAAAATCTTTTCTCTCTGATACAAATATATGTTTTCTTTGGTTTGTATTGACATGAGATTTTTTTTTTTAAATTTGTCTTCAGTCTGTATGTTCACAGCCAAAAAGGCTCTCTTGAAGTCACCATATACATATGAATGTAAAGACGCAGATGGCTTTATACTTTTAAAGTTACAATTTTAGACTCCACGTTTTGACAGAGAACTTTACCTTTGTCATTTGAAGCAACTATTGGTATAGAAAAGTCATCCTGAAACATTTGTCAAGTGTTGTGGTTTGCTTTGTAGCTGTTTTGTTCTCTCTTTAAAAGCAATTTATTTTTTCTCTGAGTAGTTCATTCCTTTTCTCTCTCCATATAATGGTTATGTAAGATATTGTCCTCCCCCCAATATATGGTAATTCCATTTAATCTCCTTTTGTGTGTGTGTGTGTGTGTTATAATATGCCCTTTTCAAATGGCTTTTATTGTTACTTATCTCCATCCATATTCCCTTTCTAACTTAGCCCTCTCTTCCTGCCCCATTTAATTTCCTGATATAGTTTCTTCTTTATCCCTTTATAAGACTGTGTCTTATATCACTCCTCAGAAAATTCCTGCCTCTCTATTAGTCCCTTATCATCTGCTTAAACTCCATGGACAGTCTAAATTAAACATATATATCTAAATCTAAATGCTAACATCTACATCTGAAAAAAAACATACAATGTTTGTCATCCTAGACCAAGGGTACTTTACTCAATTAAGTTGTTTCTAGCTCAACTAATTTTCCTGTAAATGATAAAATTTCATTTTTCATAACAGTGGAATAATATTCCATTATGTAAATGTATCACATTTTCGTATTCTTTCATCAACTAATTTTTGGCTCTTATTTTTGTGACAACAGGAATAATATAGATGAGCAAGTATCTCTATAGTGAGCTGCCCTTTGGGTATTTGCCTAGGAGTGATATAGGTGGGTCTTGTCGTAGAACTAGTTTAGCTTTTGAGGGTCCTTCACCCTGATTTCTATAGTAGCTGTACTCCACCACAATCCCACCAACAGTGAGTAAATGCTGTCCTTTGTCCACATCCTCACCAGCACCACCTGTTTTCATTAGTTCTGTCAAGCATAGGATGAAATCACAAAGT
>NC_022032.1:17419882-17421102 GCF_000317375.1 Microtus ochrogaster | reverse complement strand
AATATATATATTCACTTTGACTAGCACCTTTGTTGAAGGTGCTGTCTTTTCTTCGGTGTTAACGTTTGTCTTAATGACAAAACCTGGGTGATTTTTAAGTGTATGAGCTTACATTAAGCCTTACATTTTATTCTTTGTTTGCCTGCCTGCATGAAATGCCACGAGAGTATTTTTATTACTCTCTTGTTTTCTATTACTGTGTCTCTGTAGTGTAGCTTAATATCAGGAAGGGTTATATTTCCAGAAGTCCTTCCATCTTTGAGGACTGTTTTAGCAATCTTGAGTTTTATTGTGTGCATGTGTTTCCATATGGAGTTTAAGATTAGTTTTCAATTTCTGTGAACCATTGTGTTAAAATTTATTGAAGTTTGCATCAAATCTGTAGTCTGTGTTTAGCATGGTGTTGAATTTGTGAATATTAATTTGAACAGTGTTAACCATGAGCAGTCTTTCCAACTTCTTATGTCTCAATTTTCATCTTCAACCTCTTAACATTTTTATTATAAAATTTAGTCACTGCCAAGTTTGACTTGTTCAAAGTCATTTCTGACACTACTATAAAAGGCATAGGTTTCCTGATGTCTTTTTCTGTATTTTTGTCATTTGTATATAGGAAGGTTACCAATTTTAGTGTTTTGAATCCTTCCACATTGGTCAACCTTTTATCAGCTTAGAAATTTTCTGAGGTAGTCTTTAGGATGTTTTGGATATAAAGATGTACCATCGATCATTAAGAATACTTTGACTTCTTTTCCTGTTTCTATTCCTTCACTCTGTTTTGCCTTATTGCTCTAAGATGTCAAGCCCTGTATTTAACAGATATGTAAAGTTTAAAATCCCTTGTTGTGCATAAATTCACACTCCTAGTACAAATTATTTTTGATGAAATACAAAATTTTTAATAATAGACTGGAATAAAAGAAAATGTCTTCAAGAAATGGTATTTGCCACACTGCTTGTCTGAATGTAAAAGAATGCAAATAGATCCATACTTATCATCCTGCACAAAACTCAAGTCCAAGTAGATCAAAGACCTCAACATAAAAGCAGACACACTGAACGTGGCAGAAGAGAAAGTAGAGAATAATTCCAAACACATTGGCACTGGAGACAACTATCTGGAAAAGACACTGATAGTAATGGTGCTAAGATAACAACTAATGCCGTCATGAAACTGAAAAACTTCTGTTAAGGCAAAGGAGTCCATCAATTGGACAAAA
>NC_022032.1:17417618-17419397 GCF_000317375.1 Microtus ochrogaster | reverse complement strand
TTTTTAAATATTTATTTATTTTTGTCATTTTATTTTGGGTCATATTTATATTTACTTTGCTTAACTCTTTGGAAATTATTTATGCCTAGTGTCCTTGTGGGTGTAAAAAGCCTTTTTTTCAGACCGAAATGATACTTTCAGTACTCCCTGTAAACTTGTCTCAGTGGGAATAAATTCCGTACATCTTTTTATTATGAAATCTTTTCTATCTGTTTGAATTATTATTGATAGTGATTTTCTTAGTTATATTTCCTGGTAATATTCTTATATGGCATATATGGTCATTCAGAGCTTGTAGAATATCAGTCCAGGCTTCCTTCTGGCATTTAGTATCTCCATTATAATGTTGGGTGTTATTCTAATGGATCTGCCTTTGGGACTTAGGTTTCTTACTTTGGAGCTTTTAATATTCTTTGCTTTATCTATACATTTAATGGTTTGATTATTATAAGCCACAGAGAGTTTATTTTTTGGTTCTGCTATTTGGTGTTCTGTATGAGTCATGCACCTTGATACATCTCTTTTTTTTACAAATGGGAAATAAATTTTTCATCTATTATTTCCTTTAAAATATTTATGTGCTTTTACTTTGGTTTCTTCTCTCTCCTCTAAACTTATTTGAAGGCTTGTTCTTTTCATAGTGCCCCCTACATCCTGGATGTTGTGTGCCTGAGTTTTGTAGATTTAAGTTGGTAATTGATTTATTCAAGTTTTTTTTTTTTTTAACATCTCACGTTCTTTCTTCCTCTTCATCCAATTTGTTGTGGAGGCTTTCCTCTGAGCTTTTTGTTTAACTTCCTGAATTTTTCATTTCAGTTTAGCTTTTCTTCAGAGACTCTATTTCTTTATTAAAATCAATTTCCAAACCTTGAATTGTTTTCCATTATTTCAACCAACTGTTTTTCTTTCACGGTCATATCCTTGAACTCCACGGACACACTTACATTTGTTATTTTGAAGTCTTTGTTCTGAGCTTTGGCTACATCACTTTTCTAAAGGAATATTAAATTAGTTGCTGGCCTCTTGAAGATGCATGTTATCTTAAATGATGTTTGTGTTTGGGTTGTGGGGTGTAGGCATCAAGAGTTAGGACATTTTTAATCTTTCTTCATGTGAATATCCAAACTTGCCTTTGTTCGGTGGGTGTTCAGATAATTATTTAATATTACCCCAACAATGTGGGTCTCTGGGATTCTGGGTTGATGTCCATGCTATTCTTGATTCTAGCAGCAAGAAGAAGGAAGAAATGTCTAAGAGTCTGGAGGTGGGTTGGCTCTGAAAGTTCCTTCCTGAATTTCAGATTTAGTCTTTAGGTTTACATTCCAAACTGTCCCAGATTGAGGAAGATGGTTTTGTGTGGTGAGCAGATGGTGCCTAGCCTATAGGACTCTATCTAGCAGTATTTTAGTAGGTTCGAGGGAATGCATCCAATGGACCTAGGGCCCAGAAGTGAGAGGGGTGGCTGACAGTAGGGTCAGTGAGAACGAGATCTAGGATTGCTTACTACAAGTTCTGGTTTGCATCCAGGCTTCTGAAACCAAGCAGCCCCATATCTGCATGGTAAGTGTTATGACAGATAGGCAAGCAGGCAGGGAGTGGAAACTGACTCTAGAGACCTCTGCCAAGGCTTCTGAGTGTCGCTATACATGGCCTGAGATCTATTGGAGTGTGGGATATCTGACAGTAGAGGGTGTGTTTTAGTTAAGCTTTACATAGGGAGGAAGACAATTAGCAGTCATTAGGTTAGTGGCCTAGTTATTGGATTATAAATTATTCTAT
>NC_022032.1:17416565-17417518 GCF_000317375.1 Microtus ochrogaster | reverse complement strand
AAAAAAGTTAGCAAAATATTCCTAATCAAGCTTGTCATTGGCAAAACTGGATCTTTACAAAGGACATTTTAATAAATATATTGTTTTTAAACATAAAGAAAAGAAAACCAGCCTACGAACCAGAATCCCAGAAAGCTTAGACAACAATGAGGACATTAAGAGAGACTTACATAGATCTAATCTACATGGGAAGTAGAAAAAGACAAAATCTCCTAAGTAAATTGGGAGCATGGGGACCTTGGGAGAGTGTTGAAAAGGGAGGGGAGAGGCAGGGAGGGAAGCAGAGAAAAATATAGAGCTCAATAAAAATCAATTAAAAAAACAAAAAATAAAGATATTGGGTGAACAACGAATGACAACAAACTATGATGGCACAGATATATAAAAATAAAATAAAACCAATTATTGTGAATGATACACAAATTAAATGTGATCAAATGAGATTATTATTCCTTTACTAATGTTATACTAATATTATTAAGTATAAGTAACTATACAAGGAAATACATTAGCAATTAGAAATAAGTTAATATTTTTAATTACACATTTCTTTTTAAAATTTAAAATCAAATAAATTTATTAATTTTCTTTTATACACTGGAATTTGTCATTTTTATACTGCCACAGAGCAGTACATCCTTGTGGGTGTTTACAGTAAACTGATTTATTCATTTATAAAGTTTGATGACAAATCAGGGCAATTGTCATGATTATTCACATAAGAATTTTTATTATTTCTTTGGTACACAAAATTTTCAACTCCTCTAGTTTTTCATAAAATAGAAAAGAAGTTATTGTAAAATCACTCTATGTGGTTGTTCAAATATGTAAATGTTTGGCCATTGACTTTCTCTTTGCATAGTCAATCTATTGGTGAAAGTAGGATCTTGAAGCAACCTAAAAATATATATTGGTCTCACAATATCTGCTTAGTATACTTATATATCCTGAAA
>NC_022032.1:17415441-17416465 GCF_000317375.1 Microtus ochrogaster | reverse complement strand
AAATACCTGACATTTTCAACATATATGACCTTGACTGTTGAACTGGGATTTTCACTTATTAGTTGGCTCTTATAAATGGTGTAAAACTTAAAAACAGAGCATAGCAGCTTTGTGGTGCAAAGCCTGGCAACTATGAAAGGCTGAAGGAGTGTCCTGAAGATAGAAGCATCAAGGGGCCAAGACAACTTTATTTAGTAAATAGATTTGTTTCTACCACTTGTTCAAGCCATACCATTAGAAATACTTGTGACAGGTTGATCTTTTCCCAAGAATCAATTAGTTAACTACCAACAAGACTTATCCCTATTCTGCTATTTTATTCATGTCTCCTCTGCTAAGATCTCCTTAAGTCTTATTTTTATGACAGTTAATGGCATAGATTAAAGCATCTTCATGAGCAGATGCAGTATCTGATATATTCATAACCATTGAAAGGCAAGAAATGACACTCAATTTCCTAGGCTATATTATAAAAGAGGTAGAAAAATTCCTGTGGATTTGAGTTATTATTTAAGAGTCTTCAATAATCTGTGAAAAAAGTTTGCAATATGAAAAAAAGTACAGAGTTCAGCTGATTTTACTATGCATACATAATAAAATAAAATAAATGTAATGAAATGGGGTTGTCTACACTAGAGATACTGGAACATATTAAATGAAGGTGAGAGAATAGACTTACTCACATGGAAGAATTCCTAGTAAGTTTGGTTGAGATGGCTGAGGAAAGTTGGGAAGAACCTCATCATTTTCCAGGTTCTGTGGACTGGGAGGCTTCTGTTGCTAGGCACAGGGTTCTAGAACTTCGTCCATTAGATACAAAGGAGAGCCCTGAGTTCTCATTATCATGTGTGGTCTTAGAAGACGAGTGTTACAAATGATTCTACAACAGAGCCAGAACTAGAGCTCTGGGCATCACTCCATCATGGTAAGTCTTTCAGGAGTTCCATTTTAAAGGACAGAAGGTCAGATGATTACCAGTGAATACAAACACACACACACACACACACACACACACACACACACA
>NC_022032.1:17351191-17414306 GCF_000317375.1 Microtus ochrogaster | reverse complement strand
TATCCTGAGTGAGGTAAGCCAGACCCAAAAAGAGGAACATGGGATGTACTCACTCATATTTGGTTTCTAGCCATACATAAAGGACATTGAGCCTACAATTAGTGATCCTAGAGAAGCTAAATAAGAAGGAGAACCCAAAGATGTTTGTATTTAAACCAGGTCTCGTGTAGTTCAGGCTGGTCCTGCGCTTGCTATGTAGTTTTGAGCTACTGGTCCTCTTGCCTCTAGCTCTTGAATGCTGAAATTGAAATTCCTGAAACCTCAGGAAAAGAAGCACAGCTTACTTGGAAGTTGGTATATTGCCTGTGCAAGGTTTATAATACTGTGTAGTGTTTTTAATGTGATTTATTATTCTTTAAATGACAGAGAGCCTGGATGGTAAGTTTCTAGTTATTAATGAATTTGAGGAAAATATAGGGGAGAAAGCAATGGGTAAAAGATGGCATTTGGGAGCTTCCTAGAAGATTCTGTTAAGATTTTTACTGCACCAGATTTTCAATAACAGTATTTTATTTTCTCAAGCCCTCTGGGCTCAAGAATCATTGTATACAGTAATTTAATGAATCCAAAGTAAAACTTGCGCAAGTATTCTTTCCAGGTATGTAATGTCTTTTTCATAGGAGATCCTGAGGCTCATATTTGTATAATTTTAACAGTGGTACACTAAAAATGCATAATTTTTGGTACAATGTAAATCTATTGACTCTGATAATTATGAAATGTGAATCAAAACTATAATGGACAGTGACCTGGCACATCAAGCTTTAAGTTCAAGACTGTCTTCAAAATCTATTTCACAGAAGGATTATCTTCTATGGCCTTCTGGCACTGTGTAGCAGTTCTCATTTTCTCTTAGTTTTCCTCAGCAATAGGACCCTCTTGTTCCTATAAAAATGACCATGCTGGATGGAAGAGATAACTGAGTTGGTAAAGAATATGCATCATAACCATAAAGACCTGAGTGTGAACACCAGCATATTCTTCATAGCCAGGCATTAGCAGCATGGGCTTGGAATACCAGCAGAGACAGGAGAATTGCTGGGACTGACTCTCCATCCCGCTGAAACTCTTTAGTGAGCTCTAAGTCAATGTCGGTCTCTGTGTCAAAACGCACGGTGGACAGTGACTTTGAAATGCTCCCTAAAGGTAGTTCTAAATTTGTGCTCCCTCTTCTTCTTCTCTTTCACATTACTAAAGGTGTTTATCAGCTGTAGGAGTTCTTTGGTAGAGTTTTTTGGGTCGCTTATGTATACTGTCATATCATCTGCAAATAACGAAAGCTTAACTTCTTCCTTTCCAATTCGAATCCCCTTGATCCCCTTATGTTGTCTTATTGCTATTGCTAGAACTTCAAGCACTATATTGAAGAGGTATGGAGAGAGTGGACATCCTTGACGTGTTCCTGATTTTAGTGAGATGGCTTTGAGTTTTTCTCCGTTTAATTTAATGTTAGCTGTCGGCTTGCTGTAAATAGCTTTTATTATATTTAGGTATGACCCTTGTATCCCTAATCTCTCCAAGACCTTTATCATAAAGGGGTGTTGAATTTTGTCGAATGCTTTTTCAGCATCTAATGAAATGATCATATGTTTTTTTTCTTTCATTTTATTTATATGGTGGATTACATTGATAGAATTGCGTATGTTGAACCAGCCCTGCATCTCTGGGATGAAGCCTACTTGATCATAATGGATAATTTTTCTAATGTATTCTTGGATTCGGTTTGCCAGTATTTTATTGAGAATTTTTGCGTCGATATTCATGAGTGAGATAGGCCTGTAATTCTCTTTCTTGGTTGGGTCTTTGTGTGGTTTTGATATCAGGGTAACTGTAGCTTTAATGCCAGTACTCCGGACGCAGAAACAGGCAGATTTTTGTGAGTTTAAGGTCGGTCTGGTCTACAAGAGTTAGTTCCAGGCACGGCTCCAAAGCAGCATAGAGAAACCCTGTCTCTAAAAATAATTTTTTTAAAAAAATAAAGCTGGACATGATCAATGAAACACCCTCTTCCCAGAAGTGGTTATATACTCTTGAGGGTCATTAACATGAATAGAGACAGAACTTTACAGGCAGTCTGTCTTATACTCTGTACTTTGGAGGCCAGAGACTCATTCTCAACCATGAAGCCCCAAATTGACTTGCTACCTATACACATCTCACTGTTTCCCTCCACTGCCCAAAGTTATGTCCTCAAAGAACAACCTTAGCACAGAATGACTGCTTTTACCATGTCTATGTGATGGAAACCCAGAATCAATGGTTGTTCTAATTATCTGCTTGGGAGCTTTTCAAGGCATTCTGGACATAAAGGGCTCTATTTATGACATTATGAAATTATGACATCATGCCCAAGAGCCTTTCATTCATACTTTCAAAGTGAGACAAAACAGTTATAAGAACTGGTGGGTTCATAAAAGGATTATTGAGTATTTTGTAGTATTAGGTAATGTAGAATTTGTTTACATGGGAAGCATTACAGCTGACCATAATCAAGTATTTACAGAGATCAATGGAATGAGAATTCATTATGTTCAATTAAGGATTTTGTTGTGATTTTAGGTAGGGCTGAGATCTGAACTGAACAAAATCTGGTATAAATAAAATATATTTCAAGTGTTTTATTATTATTTATCTCATATCTGTAAGCTTTCTCATATCTAATTTGGTCCAGTCTATTTGGTGTTCTGTAAGCTTCTTGTATTTTCATAGGTATGTCCTTCTTTAGGCTGGGAAAGTTTTCTTCTTTGATTTTGTTGATTATATTTTCTGTGTCTTTGAGCTAGAGTTCTTCTCATTCTTACATGCCTATTAATCTTATGTTTTGTATTTTCATGGTGGCCCCAATTTCCTGGCTATTTTGTGTTAAGAGTTTGTTAGATTTATAATTTTCTTTGACCAGTGAATTTATTTCCTCTATCGTATCTTCAGTGTCTGAGATTTTCTTTTTCATCTATTGTACTCTGTTGGTTATACTTGTAGTTCCTGTTTGTTTACCCAGATTTTCCATTTCCAGAATTCCTTTGGTTCATATTTCCTTTATCGCCTCTATTTTAGTTCTCAAGTCTTGAGCCATTTATTTCACCTGTTTGTTTTTTCTTAGCTTTCTTTGCCTTCATTAAGGGATTTGTTTCTTTCTTCCAATTTTTTGTTTGTCTTTTTCCCCACTTCTTTAAAGGAATTTTTCACTTCCTCTTTAAGGGCCTCTATCATCTTTATAAAATTATTTTTAAGGGCCTTCTCTTCTGCTTCATCTGCATTGTTCAAGTCTTACTGATGTAGAACCACTTATTTCTGGTTGTATCATATTGCTCTTTATGTTGTTGAATGTGTTCTTACACTGCTGGCTGTCTATGTCTTCCTCAAGTGGGTGCATGTGAGGCCTGTGGCTTAGGTGGAAGCTATTATGGCTCTGGGGCTCCTCCAAGCATAGGTGGGGCCAAGGTTCTGAGGGTCTCAGCTGCCATGGTGGATGGGTGGGCATCTGGGAAGGCTGCTCCCAAATCTCTGGAGTTTTACTGGGTAAGGGTAGGGTATGGGATGTGTCTCCAGGGGCTAGGGCTTCTCTAACTATAGCCTGTTTGCTTTTCATAATACATGCAGTTACAACCCTATACTTTCTTTTAGGATGGCTTCCATTACCTACCATAGACTTTGGAATAATGTTTTAACCTATTTCTTTTTTGTCTCCAATGACTATACTTACTGTTCAATAGAGTTCTTCTAGATGAGTGTGGATTCTTAGTTTACTCTTTTTGCACATATTTCTCCACTGGCTTAGAAAGTTCATTTACAGATCCTGCTTCTTGCAATGAAAATATTTGCATACATTATCCTCTTTATTTTCTTACATGAAGTTTCTATACTGGGGATTCTGATCTGCATTCTTACCCAGACTCTAAGGGATAATTTTTGATTGAAGGGTTTCTTCTGTTGGTGTTTAGTTTCTTGAACTATTTGCATCACTTCAACAGTAACCCTCTGTCAAATGAAGAACTCACAAAATATTTCTCCTATTCTATAGAAATTTGACTGATGCTTTATTATATAAAAGCTTTTTCTTGAGTTTTTCAAGACAGGGTTTCTCTATGTAATGTTGGCTGTCCTGGAACTCACCTTTTAAAATGGGGCCATACAGGTCTACTACTGGCATTATTTTCTGAGTAGTCAATCTAATTTACAAAGTCCTTAACACAATGCCTGTGTTTGAAAGATTACTCTTTGTGTTTTCTATTAGTTGCAGAGTTTTAGACCCTCCAGGAAAACTTTGGTCCATTTGGAGTATTGTATTTTGGGTTTTATTTAAATGCAACATGGGACATAAGGATCTTTTCCCATCCTATAAAAATATATCTGTTGCTGTCATCATAATTTCTTAAGCATTCTGGCTTTTCTCCAATGCTGTGAGTTGGGCATCTGTTTCAAAATCAAGTGTCTGTAGTTGTGGAAACACATCTTTGAGTCTCCTGTGCTCGTAGTATAAACCTCTGTTTCTCTTTCATCAACAAGGTGGTTTTGTTACTCTGTCTCTGTGATGTAGTTTTAAACTAGGCATAGTGGTACCTCAGACCATATTGTTTGGCCACCCAGGCTCTACTGTGCTTCCATATCAATTTTAATATTCTTTTACTGGTTCTATGTAAAATTTCACGGAATTTTAATTATAGCTGAATTGAGTTTGTAGAAGAATTTTGATTGGGTGATAATTCATCTTATTAAGTATTTCAATCCATAATCATGGGAGGTACAGATAGATAGAAATCTTCTGTCCTTCTCAGTATTTTCTCTGGTGTATACCCCATGACAATCCAAGTATTTTGGGGTGGGGGAAAGTATTTATTTTACTTTATTTTGTTTTCACAAGTTCTCTTGAAGTCTGTTGAGTGTTCCTCTGCAACATTTCCTGTTAAGTTTTGAGGCATGATCTCTCAGAGAACTTTATGCACACCACTTCTGCTAGATTTGCTGGCAAGAAACCCACAGAATCTGCTTGATTTTTTTCGCTTCAGAAAACTAGTGCTAAAGTCACTTCTACCATTTCCAGCGTCTTGTCTCGGCTCTGGACATTGAATTCAGGTGTAGCTTTTAGCCATGTGTTGATGTTGCAAACACTTCATCCACAGCCCCTACTCTTGGTGAGGGTTCTTGCTTTCTCTTTTATAATTACTCATACAATATATTTTGGTCATGTAGTTCCCCTTACAAAAACTACTTCCAGATTCCCTGACACATATTTAAATTCTTATTTTTGTCATAAAATATCAGTCATCATTAAACTCCCCCCCCCTCTCTCTCACACACACACACAAAACCAAACCAAAGAAAACTCTGCAGTATATTTGGTATTGTCCAGCTATTCCTGAGCATTTGCTCTTTTGTGGATGCTAACTGATATGCACAGTGTCATTCTATTGAAAGAGAATATTTTCTCTCTCCCAGAAGCTATTAATTACAAATAGTTTTCTGGGTAGGGGTGAAAAAAACTTTGTACTCATTTTCCATTATCCTGCTGAGATCTGGTTTATTTGAAGTTGCACAGAATTTTGGTATGCTGTCTCCATCTCTGTAAGCTCCTGTGTGCACCAGCCCAGCTGTGTCTATAAACTGATGAGTCCTTGGAGGCATTCACCACCTCTAGTTCTTACAGTCTCTCTGCCCTTTCTTCCATACAGTTCCCTGAACATTGAGGATAGGGGAATGATAAAGACATCCCATCTAGAGCTATGTGCTCCAAAGTCTTGTACTGTCTGCATGAGGTTCAACCATGGGTCTCTCTGTTAATTACAAGAAGAAGCTTCTCTGATGAGGATTCAGTCATGTAGTGATCTACAAGCACAGCAGAGTATCATTAGAAGTATTTTATTGCCCTGTTCTTTAAGCATAATATTTGTTATAGAATTTCCCTGTGGCCTCATGACCAATCTAGTCATGGATTTTGACCACCTTTCTGGTGTCAGAGATTTATAAAGCTTATGTAGAGTTACCATATGAGGACTTCTCATGAAGTGAGCTTTAAAAGCAATAAAAACTTGGGTGGTTTACACCTCCAATATTTGTGACTCTCTTGTATCAGAGGATATATTATGCCAGGAGTTTGCTCTTGGAGTTTACAAGGTACATAGTTGGTAAGATTGATGACTTCCAGCACTACGAACAAGAGACAAAAGAAAGAAAGACTCTAGTTGAACATTTCTCCTTTTCTTGTCACGTGAGCATGCTTTATCTCCAGCAATAGTTCTTACTGTTAGGTTGTGAAAGATAACAATAGCACTAGAAATAGTCCTGTAATATTTGAGTTTTCTATGGATCCATGCTAGACAGCAAAAATTCAAACTGATAAAATTCATTGCTGGCACTGGAAGTGTAATTGGAACAAAATTACTATTTTGGGCATTGTGTCCCTCATTATATGCTAACTGTATATGAACTTTATACAATTTTTAGGAAGCTTTTGTAGTGGATTTCCATGTAGATTTTCAAAAGGCCATTCGTGTTAGTTGCCCCTCCCCATATCCCTCCTCATATCCCTCCTTGTATCCTCATCGCTGTTTCTTCCTTCTACTATGATTTCCTCCATATTTAATTATAACATTATGTTTTCTTCCCCCTCCTTGGAAGCACCCCTCATACTCCTCTCTAGTTCTTTACTGGCTATCTAACTTATGTATAGTCCAAATGAAACAAACACTGTTAAGGCATAAAAAGTATCATCCGTAAGGAAGAGACAATATGCAATTTTATTATTTTACTGGGTTTGGGATGCTTCAAACAAGATGATTGTCTCCAGCTCCAATCACTTAACTGCAAATTGCATAATTTCATTTTCTTAATAGCTGGATAATATATAATCTGGGCTGTTTCTTTTTTTGACTATTATGAGTAGAACTTCTGTGAGCATAGATGAGCAGGTATTTCTGTAGAAATATACCAACTGATTTAAGTAGGTGTTGTGGTGTGGTAGAACTGGATCTTGTGGGCGAAAATCCTCAGCTTTTAGAGAAAACTTCAGACTGATTTCCAGAGTGGCTCTGTCATTTGTGCTCCAAGCAGCAATTAGTGAGTGTTACCCGTTACCCACAACCTCCTTAGTATCTGGTGGTTTCTAAAAGTTATGGAATTACTTTCTAGGATTGAAAGTATTTGAATATTCTGTATTAGCTTTTATACGGTGTAAATAAATAAGAGCAACATTTACAATATAAATATAAATAAAAACATCAAGTTTAGTTGATCTTACAGTGTATGAAAAAATGTACTAAGTAAGGAAATGAGGTACGTTCCCTCTCGAGATAGTAGAACCTAACATATAAGGGGAAGAAAATCAGAATTACTCGCATAGAAGAGGAAAGCAAATAACAGGTTAAAGTGGTAGAGGCTCGGTTGGGAAGAACATCATCAGTTGTAGATTCTGTCAAATGAGGAAACTGGAACTTTCTCCATGAGAGACAAAGAAAGGGGAAAATTCATATTCCTCTAGGCATTCTCAAACAAAAGAAAAAGAACAGAAAAAAACCTCGGCTACAGTGATGGGTTTTACAAATGCTTCATGAGCAAAGATATAACTAGAAGGGACCATGGGCATCACAGCATCTGGTGGTAAGTAAGGAGATTAATTGTAAAGGTTGGAAGAAAAAAAATATGAGGTGGGCATACACATCCCTTAATTACTTGCCAATTGTTCTGATCTGGGGATGGCATTGCCCTTCATTATTTCCAATATCTTCAATTTTCTCATCATTACTCTAGAATTTTTAGTGTAATAAATACATTCTAAATTATGGAGAGCTTGTATGGTTAATGATTAGCTATTGATGAAGTTATGGGGAAAAATAAGGTAAAAGATGACATCTAAGACTCAACTTGAAATCGCTGTTGTAATAGATGTACCGCATTTTGGATGAAAATGATATCTTTTCTCCATAGTTCTGCATGCTAGAATTATCGCTAATCGTAATTGAATTAAGGCAAGACTATGCTTGCTCAATTATTCCTTAATGTGTTTTTCTCAACCTTCTGTACATTACTGTAATTTTAGTCATTAATTATGACATATTTCTTGGGGCAATCTCAATATTACTGTATTAGAATTAAACAATTCCTTTCCACATACCACCAACCTACATATTATAAGAATTATTAAATCTAAATTAAAACACTGACAGGTAATGAGTTCTCATGTCAGGATTCTAATCATAATTTCCTTACATTGTCCTTACGTGTATTTATAAACTGTTTTTCGTATGTAGGCTATTGGCCTTGTATTTGGTAACACAGTTTGTTCCTTACTTGATTACTTTTTTCACTAAATTGTACACTAAGATGAAGATACAGGATAGGGTAGATGGGTTGGTTGGTAAAGTGAATGCTTCCAAGCATAGAAATGTGAGCATTATCCTCGGCACCAATACAAAAAGCCTGGTTTGATACTTGCAATGCCAGCGATGGAGAGGAAGAGACATGCAGGTTACTAAAAGCACTGTTGAAGAGCCAACTTCCCCTCTACAGTGAGGGCTATGTTAGAGAAGAACTTTGTGTAAAAAGCCAAGGTGGATAGTGACTTAGGAAAGATATTCAAGGATAGTTAATTCTTGGACTCTACATAAACACACACACATACACACGCCCACATGCACTCATACACTCATATCAATACAAACATATACTAAATGGATAAAATATTAAAATGTAGAAAATAAATGCATTAAAAGGTGTATGGTTTCTGAGGACCCACTTTAGGATGAGCTATGGACTTCACATATATATTAACAGGAATTTAAGCTTCATATTAACACTGGTGTACACACACACATGCACTAATGATAATAACAAAGAAAGAAAATGAAGAATACACATGGGAAAATTTTTCAGAGAGAGAGAAGCTTCTGACACCCATGGCCATGCCAAGGCAATGATGGAAAAGACCATAACTGTACTCAATAAGCAGGAAACTGTTGTGTTATATAATTTAAATTGATATCATTGAACTAATAATAGCAAAAATAATGTTAATTTTCAGCTTATAAACTCATTGCTTTTGAGAAAATGTTGAAAAATAAAACATTCAGAAATAATGTGGGGAAAAGGACAAGTTATTAATAGCTGGGAGTGTATTAGAAACATATTTGCACAGTAACAAGCATACTTTACCACAATTAAACAGAAAATCCATGATCACTGCTGACACACTCTGGAAAATTAATTGATTTGAGCCCAGTTTTTGCTATCTTATTTTCTAAACTGACTTCATTGTGAGTTACTTATGCATGCCCATTGTTTGACTGTTTTCCTTAGCCCTGTTGCTCTGATTGATCAACTCCGCCGAAGACATACTATTAAAGACAAGTGCATGCACCTAGACAAAGTGCAGACTAAAAGGGCAAAGACATCCGCTGTCTGTGGGTGAGCCGTGGTCCATGAGAGGATCATGGTCCTTCAGCACTACCTGTGGATGTTGCTCTTACTCTCCACATGGTTCCAAACAGCACATGCTAAGTACAGCAGTACTCCAGAAGTAGTGATACCCTTGAGGGTCACTGACACTACTAGACATGATATTTCCCCAGATTGGCTATCCTATAGCCTGCGCTTTGGAGGAAGGAGACATATTATCACCATGAAACAAACGAAATACTTTATATCCAGAAACTTCCTACTGGTCACCTACAGTAACAAAGGTAACCTCCTTGTAGAACAACCTTTTGTGCGAAGTGACTGCTACTACCATGGCTATGTAGATGGAGACACAGATTCCACCGTCATTATTAACACCTGTTTAGGGAGTTTGCAAGGCATGCTAGAGATAAATGGCACAGCTTATGAAATCATGCCAAAGAATCTGACTTCCACATTTGAACATCTCATATACAAAATAGACAGGGAGGACTCAGAATTATTTTCTAGAAGATGCGGGTTAACAGAAGAGGAAATAGCTCGACAAATGAAGATTCAAGAAAGCAAAGACTCCACACTTATGCAAAGCCAATATGAGAATTGGTGGACCCATCACAAGTATCTTGAATATTATGTGGTAATAGATAATCAACGATATGTTTATAGAGCAAATAATGTCACAACCTGTACGCGAGAAATGTTGCAAATTGTCAGCGGAATAAATGGATATTATCTTCAGATAGATATTCACGTGGTTTTAACAACACTGGAAGTTTGGACCCAAACAAACAAAATCAGTGTAACAGGATCCATAGATGATGTTCTAACTAATTTCTGTAACTGGAAAAAAAAGAATGTTGACAATCACTTTACAAATGATATTGCACATCTTTTTGCCAGGCAAGGTTATGGTGGAACTTTAGGGCTAGCTTATATAGGTACAGTTTGCACATCATATAATTGTGCAGTTAACAGTTTCATGTTTGATACAACAACAGACATGGCATTCATCATAGCACATGAGATGGGTCATAATTTGGGTATGGATCATGACGAGAAATACTGTACATGTGGGTTATCAAATTGTATAATGGCCCCAGCAAAATCTGATTCCCCTAAGTTCAGCAACTGCAGTTATCAGCAGATGTATTCCATGATTACCAGGAAAAATTGTTTGAATAATGATCCAGATATAGTCGTAACCATCAACCTCACCTTGTGTGGGAATAATGTGGTTGAGGAAGGAGAGCAGTGTGACTGTGGATCCTTGGCATCCTGTCTACATGATCCATGCTGTAGCGAAGACTGTGTGTTCAGACCCAATGCTGAATGTGCTCAAGGGCTTTGCTGCAAAGATTGCAAGTTCAAACCACCAGGAACAGTGTGTAGAAGATCAAAAAATGAATGTGACCTTCCAGAGTGGTGCAATGGGAATTCAGCTGAGTGTCCAGAAGACGTATACAAGAAAGATGGGAGCCCTTGCAGGGGTGATGGTTATTGCTATAAAATGAAATGTCCTAAACGTGAAGAACACTGTCAGAGGCTGTTTGGCAAAACAGCCAGGAGTGCAAATAAGAATTGCTACGTGAAAGTGAACAAACAGGGTGACCGTTTTGGTAACTGTGGTAACGATAGCTCTAAGTACAGAAGATGCGATAATGCTGATGTACTCTGTGGACGAATTCAGTGTGAAAATGTAAGACAGATTCCACGTAGGAGAAGCCATGAAACAGTGCATTGGACTCACTTCAATAACATCAACTGCTGGAGTATAGACTATCATTTTGGAATGACATTAGCAGACAGTGGAGCAGTGACAGATGGCACAGGTTGTGGTCAAGATCTTATATGTGTTAACAGGAAGTGCATCCATAAGTTTGATTTGTTAAGTAACTGTTCAGCATTCCGATGCAATATGAAAGGAGTCTGTAATAATAAACATCACTGCCATTGTGACGTCAACTGGGAGCCACCACACTGTCAACTACATGGCTTTGGAGGTAGTATAGACAGTGGACCACCTCCAAGAATATATCCTAAGAAGTCCAAGGTGGGTAAGCTCATACTAGGTTTTTTAATTCTGTTTTTTGTTTTGGTACTTTTCTTGATGTTCCTAATTACAAAAAAAAAAATCACAGCACAAACTAGTAGAAATGCTAGAACCCAAACCTCAACCCCTCATTGAAGCTTTACCTGATGGTTTACCTCAGAAAGTTGACAAAAGTTAAAAGAAAAAAGGAAAGAAATAATAAGAAAGTATTTACTCTATCAGAAATCCATCATGTATTAGTTTGTTGACTTCTGAACATAGAAATATTACTGTGTGTGTAAGAAATCCCAGACCAGAAATTCTGGAGATCTCTGTGCTTGATTTTCAAAACCATTCATTACCAAATAAAAGAAGGGCCTACCATAACTCATTCTTTTCTTTATTTTAATCAGTTTGTTGCCTTATTTTTAATGGAATTGATGTCTGTTGGCCATTAGCATGGGTCTAACCAATGGTCTCCTGTCTGTGTTTCTTTGCATTTGTTTTTTTCTCAGCTCTAAACCCCTTCTTCTTTTCATTTTGCTCTGTCACATAGAGAGAAGGAATTTCCAAATACCATTTCCTCATGGCAATTCCTGTATGTTAGAATCTGACACTTGGGAAGCCGCAGTGAGATTTGAAACTTGAGAGAATGGTTTTGTGGTTCCTGGCATTGTTGCTGCAAGTCTCCGCTCTCACCTGGATGGTGACGTCACTCCACAGATAATTTTAACATGGATTTGAAAAGTCAGCAAAATATCTGTCCTAGTTAAGGTTACTATCGCTATTAAGAAACACCATTACCAAAGCAAGTCAGGTTGGAAAGAATTCATTTGGCTCTTATTTCCTTATCACTATCCATCATCTGAGGAGATCAGGACAGGAACTCTAAAGGGGCAGGAACCTGGAGGCAGGGATTAAGGCAGAGGCCATGGAGAGGGGCTGTTTACTCACTTAGTCCTCCTGCCTTGTTCTGTGTTCTTTCCTTTACAACCAAGGATCAACAGCCAGAAGTGGAATCACCAAAGGGGGAGGGCAGGGACCTCTCTATCAGTCAGTAAATAAGAAAATGTTCTGCAGACCTGTGTACAGCCTAATCTTATGGGGGCATTTTCTCAGTCACGGTTTACTCTGCTCAGGTGCCTATACTCTGTATCAGGTTAGCATAACTCAAGCCAGCAAAAAACCTTTGTCAGATGCAGACAGTCAGCACAACTATGAAACATCACCCTCAGAATTCTGATCTCTGGACTCTAAGCCATGTACTATCTCCAGACATGACTGTCCCAATTATCTCCTTTCAGATTATCCTCCCACAGTTGGAAAACAGCCTTCAAAGCTATGATTGACTATGCACATCTACTTCCCTTTGATCTCTAGTCCCAGTGTAGAGAGCCACACAATCCAGTTAGGATGCTTGATCAACTCAAGAATGAGTGTTTCTAATTATGGAAAGATGCCACACTTTATTCCTATGCTGAAATCTGAATCTCGTCACTTCCCTTTACTAATAAGGAAAGGTAATTTTTGCTTGGCTATTATTTCCTTTAAGTCTATAATGAGAAATGGTAAATCCTGATGCTCAACAATTAATCACCTTCATTACAAAATTAAATCACGAAGATATTGACAAATTTGTGTCAAGTTAAATAAATAGAAGCAAATCTAGTATTCTTTGGAAATAAAATGAAAATTCCCATTAAATGTTTAAAAGAACAAATTTTAGGTGCAGAGAGAAGTCTGTGCTCAAACTAGCTTCTGGTCTCCAACCTAAACTAACCACCCATCATGCACTGCAGTTATGCTTAGGCTTCCCCAAATAGGTCCATTCCCTGCTTCCTCCATTATATGGTTCTTTACCAAGGGTCTAGCCTAAAGACAATTATGGATCATGTCATCCACATTTTCTGCAATCTGTTTTATCTATTTCTGGCCCCATCACCAGTTGCCAAATGATGTGGGAGTCCTCTCCGTATGTTGCTTGTATTGGTTAGTGAATAAAGAAACTGCCTTGGCCTGATAGGGCAAAACTTAGGTAGGCAGAGCAGACAGAACTGAATTCTGGGAGGAAGAAAGCAGAGTGAAAAGAGATGCCATAGATTCACTGGAGATAGACTCTGGGAATTTTACCCAGGAAGTCACTGCCATGTGGCAATAAACAGATTAATAGAAATGGGTTAAATTAAGATGTAAGAATTAACCAATAAGAAACTAGAGCTAAGCAGTGATTTAATTAATACAGTTTATGTGTGGTTAGCCAGGTGACCAGGACAAACAAGCAGGCCCTCCTCCAACAGCCAAACCCAATCTGGATACCACTACCTATGCAATAGATGGCCTCTAAACTTTTGGTGAGTCCCCATCTCATATTGCATGCTCCAACCTAATCTGACCAAACAAGCCCTCACTACATTTCAGGTCAAGGCTCCTGTCGCATCTGAGCAAACTCTCAATACCACACAAGGTATCTAGACTCCTCTTCCAGACTGTAGCCTAGAGATTTCACGCAAGGTTTGTTTAGGTTCCACAGCAAGTGCAAAGAATCTCTAGAGTTGGGCCTGTGTCCTCCCTGCTTCTCCTACAATCCTTGTGAGTCTCCCATGCCAGACTGAAACTTGCTCTGAAGCCAGAAATACCCTCAAACTCAAGGCTTGGAAGAGAAAGCACATCCTGGAAACTAGCCCATTACCCACTGTCCACCTCATTTCATTCCTTACAAGCCATTTACAAAATCTAGATCCAACCACTATATCCAGAAGAATCTCAAAACTAACAAAAGAAGTCCAAATGCCCAGATCATATTGGCACAATATCAACAGCATTAAAGATCAAGTCACTATCTTTTCTTCAAATCCTTCAGATCCTGAAGAAGTGTTTGTAAATTTGAATTGGGCAGATGAACTTTGTAATAATATAAAAGAAAAAGCATAAACCTCATTAAAGAACTCAAACGTTGAGAAAAGACATAAGTAAACAGCTCAATCAAATTACAGAGAAAGAATATAAGGATGTTAAACCCCTAAGTAATGCCCAATAAAACACAAACAAGATTAACAGATCTGAAGGAGATAATTCAGGACTTGAGAACAGAATTCAATTTAGAAATAGAAACATTAAAGAAGACATTAGCAGAAATGAAGGTATCCTTGAAAAACCCAATAGCTCAACAACAAAACTCAAAGATCAGACTTACTTAGAGAATGAATCAAGCAGAGGGCAGATGATCAGGGTTTGAAGATAAAGTAGAGGATGTAGACCAAATAATCAAGAAACATATTTTTTTAATGAAAGCAAGGAACACACAAGAAATGAGAATAGCCATGCAAAGCTTTCAAATGTGAGAGACCATGAAAAACACCAAACCTTTAAATTACATGCATAGATGAGGGGGGTGAGTTCTATGTCAATGTCATAGTCCAGAGATTCAAGAAAATCATAGAAGTGAACTTCTGCAAATTGAGGAAAGACACACACAGACACAGAAGCTCACTGAACACAAAATAGACAAGACCAGAAAAGAAAAACCCTACGGCATATCCAATTAAAACACTGACATAATAAAGAATAAAGGAAAAATAGTGAAAGCCGCAAGAGAAAAAAAAACCATGTCATATATAAAGAAAAATCCAACAGAGTAACAGTTGATTTCTAAATAGAAATCTTGAAAACTACAATTTCCAAGAACAATGCATTACAATTCCTAAAATATTCTGACTGCCAATCTTGAATAGTTTATACAGAAAGTGATTTTTGTGATTGACAGAGGAAGAAATTTTTTTCCATGACACAAACAGACTAAGAAATATATACTCATCAAACCAAACCTAAAGGAAATACAGGGAACAATATTTTGGGCAAATGAAGACAATGAACATAGCACTGAGACTATGAATATAAATATAACACAAAGTGTCACTGAGAACATAATTAACAACATCCAAAAGCAACAACACAATAACCACAGTTAACACATACAGCACAGGCTGACTGGATAGATCAGGAAACAAATCTACTTATCTGGTGTCTACTAGAAATGAATCGTAGTTTTAAGGATAGGCACTGCCTCAAAGTAAAATGGTGGACAAAAGTATTTCAATCAAATGAGAGCAGAAAACAAACAGGCTTAACTTTCACAATATCTGACAAAGTAAATCTATCCAGAAGAGATAAAGAGGAATACTCCATTCTTACCAAGTTAATCAAGAAGACCTTAGTGTCTTCAGCATACACACACCATATTCTGCTACACTCTGCATCATAAAAGAATTTGTGACTGGGCTTAAGGGACAGATTAACATCAATCCATTAATAGAAGATGATTTCAATACTCCTTTCTCCAGAACATATGTGACCTAAACAAGAATTGTACAAAGAAAAACAAAAATAATTGGCATCATGAATCATAATGGGCTTGATATTAGCTACAGAATATTGCACCCAAACACAACAGAATATATACATTCTTTTCATCATCACATGAAAGCATTGGGGGCCAGGCTAATCAAAAGATGTCTCACAGGTCTTTATGAAGGATAATAGGAACTAGTTCTTAGTCTTTATCCAGCTGGGCTGGATAAAACTTGAGGGTGTCAAGTTTTCAGTTCCTGGAAACTGGACTTTTCCCCTGAATGTCTGTGGTAATCAGTATCAAGATTCTGTGTGCTTGCTCTGTGACACACTTGAGATAGCTTGTGTTCCCTTTACACTACATTGCTTGATAATCTTCCTGCTGACTCTGTCCCATTCTGTGAGAGTTTCCTGCTGACTCTGTCCGTGTACTACAAATAGTACCAGAAACAGTGCTGCTGAATAAATGTGCTGGCCTGAGTGATCAGCATACGTAGTTCTGACCCCAGCATTCTGTCCTGTTCATTTTTTTTTTGAAACACGGTTTCTCGGTGTAGCTTTGGAGCCTGTCCTGGAACTCACTTGGTAGAGCAGGCTGGCCTTGAAATTACAGAGATCCACCTGCCTCCTTCCAAGTGTTGGAATTAAAGGTGTGAGCCACTACCACCTGGCTGTTCGTTTCTTATCCATGGTTCTCCCTCACTGAAAACTTGCAGTTTGATACCCTCATTTGTGCAGATTCAGGTTGTTGAAGCTTTTCTAAAATAGAACACATTGGGGAGCACAAAGCAAATAATTAGAAATTCAAAGATATCAGATAATACATTGTGTCATATCTGATGGTAATCAAATAAAATTTAAAATTCAGAGAAAATAAATTTCTAGAGTATATGCTAATGCATAGAGATTAAACAACTCATTGTTGAATGATGGGTAGGTCCAAGAAGAAATAAAGGGGAAAAAAGTGTTCCTGAAAATATATGAACCTCAAAACACAATACAACCAAACTTCTGGAATACATAGAATGCAATTATAGTTCCAAGTACCTACACTGAAAAAGAAATCAGACCTCTAGGACATGACCTAATGATATAATGCAAAAAAAATTATTTAAAAAAATAGAAAACTTAGCCAATGGTAAAAAGTTATAAAAAAACAGATCAGAAATCAATGAAATTTAAACAAAGAAAACAATATAAAACTATCAAAGAATCTAAGAGCTGGTTTTCTTTGAGAAGCAAAGTTGCAGACCCTTCACCCAACTCATCCAAAAAAAGTTAAAAGCAGACCCAAATCAATGGAGCCAGTGACGAGAAGGAAAACATGACAGCATACATCAAAGACAATCAGATCACTATAAGGGGTTACTTTAAAAGCCAGTACTCCTCAAGGAAGCTGCAGTGACACAGTGAGCCACACAGTAAGCCTTTTTCTCCACATATCTTCACTTGTAAGTATTCATTGCAAAAAGTCACTGATCTAATTCAAGGCCTCTGCTTTATGTTATACTATCAATGTTGGGTTCTCAGTAGAACTCCTCTTGGTTACTGATTTTTCTTTTTTTTTTCTCCTTTTTCTTCACTTTTTTTATTTTATTTTATTTTATTTTGGGGATAGTTTGCAAAGGGGGCTGGGAAATTAATGGGTTAGAGATGCATGATGTGAAAGGCACAAAAATAATTTAAAAAAGAAAATTAAAAAAGATAGTACTCTATTAAGCTGCAAAACCTGAAAAAAAAGAAAGGAAGGGAAAAGGTTATCAATATAAATTAACAATCTAAAGAGATTCATAAAAATTGTAAGATTGAAATAGTAATAAAAGGCCTTCCAGCTTTAAAAAAATGGTACAATGCCAGTTGAATTCACAACAGAATTCTAACAGACATTCAGAAAAGGTTTATAGCCCATCATTCTCAAACATTCAAGGACATAGTAAAAGAAGGAAAACACACAAACTCCTAAGAAATCAATAACAGCATAAAACCAAAGCATGACACAATAAGAATAAACCTACAAGCCAATAGCCATGATAGATATAGACTCAAGATGCTCAATAAAATACTTGCAAACAGAATACAGACATACATCACAAATACCATGTTAGAGGAACAAGTTATCTTTATTCCTGAAATGCATGCAAGGATCAGCATATACAGTTTAAACAATGTAATAAAGCCATGATTTGATTTTACACAAAATTACATGATCATCTTCAATAGACACAGAAAATGCCTATGACTAAACCCAACAAGATTTCATGATGAAAGTCTTAGAGAATGTAGGATAAAGGGAACACAGTTCAACACATGAAAGTCTGTGTATGAGAACCCTGCAGTGAACATCAACCTAAATGGAGAAAAAAATAAATCAATCCCTCTGAAGTCAGAAATGAAACAGATTCCTCCTCTCCCCGTTCCTTTTCAACATTATGCCTGAAGCGCCTGCTGGGGCAATGAAGCAAGAGAAACAAATTAAAGAGATACAGAAGAGGAAAGAAGAAATGAAACAGGGTTTGCAGATGTCATAAACTATACATTAAAAATACCAACAACTCTACCTTAATTGTAAAATGTATCCTGCCAAAAAAAGAACTGGCTGAGAAAAATATCTTGCTTGTTTACACTTTGTTAATCTATAGCAAGTTGCTTGGACATCAGTGTAGATAGGTTCCTGGGGATAATTTGTTTATCACCTGCAATATGTAAAATGTTTAATCATGTAAGGGATATGGAAAACATATTGGTTTTTTTTTACTTGTATTCATTATAATCATTCACTTGAAAAAGAGAATGTAACCTCAAGGCAAAACACCACTAGAAACAGACTCCCACTTGGCAATGATCCATCGGACAGTGTATGAACTTGCAGGCTTTTTTCTCTCACACTATATTGGTCATTCTCTGGATGGTTTTTAGTTTTACTTTATCAGTCATACATACAATAGCTGTAATTTTCCCTATTCTTTCAGCTGAACTAGGCGCCTCCTTTCTAGCCAACTCTTCATATTCTACCTTCCATAAGAGGAAGTTCCCTGCTGTTAAGCAAGCTCTCAGCACCTGAAACTAGTCATTTGGTATCATCCATCTGCCTGTGAGTCCCTCTATTAAAGTATTTGTGTATGGGGAAGTGGGACCATCATCTACTGTAGCCTGTTTTGTTTCTTTCAAGTGTTGAAATGCAGGGCTCAGAGGCTCCTGGACAGGAACTGACTTGAAAACCTCTTCTCCAAGGAATGCTTTTCATGGGGACACGAAGGTACCATGAAAGTTTCAAAGGAGCGAGAGGCCCACAAGTACTATCTAGCTGTGAGTCTTAGGAACCACAAAAAAAAAAAACTAGCATGTCATGATAATCCTAAGGATGCTGTAGTGGCATTCATATCTTGGCTGTAAACAAAGTCTCTGATTGTGCTTAACAACTTCTCAATGAGAGGAAAATCATGTCTGGTTCTGGAAATCTTGCAAACTACCAGGGATAGTGAAGTCACGGATCTTAAAGGAAAACTTACAACCACCACTTTAGTAAGTCAGTATAATTCCTAACCACACTCGAAATATCCTTGCTTATACCCACAAAAGATATACGTTTGCCACAGATGGAGGGCATTACAGAAAACCACCATCAATTAAAATGGAGAGTTATGAAACCCAGTCTCAATGGATATATTGATAAAACTATTCGTATACCTAAGGCTCAGGTTAAAGAAAACATTGTTAGAGAGAGGGCTGAATGAATGTAAGGGCCAGAGAATCGGGGAGATTTGTGGTAGAAGTGTACCTCCTAGTAATCTCATAAGCGACACCTATAAAGTCTTATCACTGTGACTGACCAAACATGAACAGAACAGGAACAATATCAATAGGCATGCCAAAACAGATGGAGAGAAAGCCCAAGAGGCCTCATCCTTATACAGAAAACATTAGACAAATAATAAATGGTAAGAATGGAGAAAATGGCCTTTTCCAGAGAAAAGCAGACCAACTTGTAATCAACAGCAAATGGCAATCCCTGAAATCATACATAATAATATTATTATCATCTGTGCATGTCATATTTAGGAATATATTACAAATCACTTATTTATATAAGCAATATATATATACATATATATGTATGTATACACACATGTATGCATGTAATAACATTGAAAAATCGGTCCAGGAGCTGGAAAGAGATCAAGGAAGATAATAAAAGAGGTTTGGGAAGAAGGAAAGGGAAGGGGAAATTATGTAGTTTTCTTATACTCTCACAAAATTAAAAATAACTGTTTTCAAAATGGAAGAAGAAAAAGGCCAGATTGTGATATGTGAGAGAAGAATAGACATATACAAATAAATTGTATTTCCCTAAGGAAAAATTAAGCAAATCATTGTTTTTTTCCAGAAAAAAAATGAGATCAGCATAATTGAGGTAAAATTTCCTGTACATTTCCTTACAGTTAGCATACAAAGTCTGTGGTCCAGAGAGGCTAAGGCTGCAGTTCATGCTGGCAGCCAACCTTGGTACATTAAGAGTCAGCTGGTGAATCTTGTTTTGAAGGAGTGAAAGAGAGCAGCTGAGAATGGGCATGTTGAGAGGCTGTGGGCAGAGGAGACGTGTAATCTCAGTTGTGGTAGAAGCTGCAGGATTGAAGGGATCCTCAAGAAATGGAATCATATAATGAGGTCAGAGTCCCTGAAGAGAGCCCACGAAAGGATACTGGAATAAGTATAGGCCATTTGCAGCAGGAGACCCCAACATTTTGGAAATGCCAGTGCCAAGGGATGGCCAGCAAGGGCAGCAGCAGTCATGAAGTGGCACTGTCTGAGAATGTCAAAGAAGCTGCATGTACTATGGATGGCTAGCTGCCAAGGACCTTTGGATGCCAGAACATTGTGAGTGAGTCTCAGACACCAAGTTCTAAACTCTTTCCATTGTTGGACCTTGGTTTAGCTTTAATCGAATTATTATTTTCTTAGTCTTCCAGTTTGAAATAAGAAGTAATTATTTTTTTATTATTTTAAAGATGCCCACAGTTAAGAAACTGGAATTAGAGAAACACTTTGAACTTTGAAAGAGATTTTGCATAAGTTAAAGAAGTGGAAATATGTTCAAAGTGACTGAAACTTACAGACGGTGAAACTTTTAAAAGCAGAATGTTTTATATTGTGATACTAATTCTAACATGCCGTCATCCAAACAAGAAAGAAACTAAAAACACCTGCATGGCATTGTATGTATTTGTCAAGTTGAAAGCTGATCAACTATGCTGGCTAATTTTATGTCAACTTGACACCAGCTAGACTCATTTGGGAACTGGGACTCTCAGATAAGATAATGCCTTCACAAGGTTGGCCAGTAGAAATATGTGTAGTTTATTTCCTTGGTTAAGGATTGGTACAGCAGAGTCTAGCCAATGGGGGCAGGTGGTCCTGATCGCTGTCAACAGCAGGCCAAGCAAACCACTAAGAGCAAGCCAATGAATAGCACTGTTCCATGTTTCCTCTTCAGTTCCTGTTTGCAGGTTTCTGTCCTCAGTGCCTACTCTGACTTCCCTGGATGATAGACTATAAACTGTAAGAAGAAATAAACCCTTTCCTCCCCAAGTTGCCACTGGTCATGATACTCTGTCGTGGCAATAAAAACCCCAAGTAATACAATGCATTTAATTATATATGAAATGTGTATTCTATTTTTATATACTTTATCTTTTTCAATGCTCATGGAATTTTCTATCAAAAGTTTCTGTGTATTCTGCAAAATAAAGGTATAGAGGCTTTTGCTGTCAAGGCTGAGAATTTAGGTTTTATCCTTCAAACTTACATTGTGAAAAGATACACCTGAGGCTAAGTTGTCCCTTAATTTCCATGGGTGTCCTGTACACAAACCCTGACACATATAAGAACACAGGCAGACACAGAGAGACACACACACAAATATACATAATCACACACACATGCACACACAGTCACACAAACATAATGCAAAAAAATATGTAAAAATAAGACCAAAATGGTTTTACTGTAGGGGCAGAAAAATATTTTTTTAAAAAAGAGAATATCATGGTTTTAATAGCTTATTTTTATCTGATGAAACTCAGTTCTGATACCAAACTTTAGGGTTAAAAATCACTTTACTTGAAGCCGGGCGATGGTGGCGCACGCCTTTAATCCCAGCACTCGGGAGGCAGAGGCAGGCTGATCTCTGTGAGTTCGAGACCAGCCTGGTCTACAAGAGCTAGTTCCAGGACAGGCTCCAAAACCGCAGAGAAACCCTGTCTCGAAGAAACAAACAAAAACAAAAAAAAAAAATCACTTTACTCTTGCCTCCATTCTTCCCATGAGTTTAGAATTTCTTTACAAGTTTACTACTCTCCATAATTCATATTCTGTAACAAAATTTTGCAATCACTATTATTCTACAAAGTTTATTTCTAGGACCCCCACTAAAAATGCAGATGATCTTGCCCCTCCTCAATGACGACACAGCATGTTGAACTTCCTAGGACACTTGCTGGCACCTCCGTTACACTTACAGGTAACCTCATATCACACACTACCGCTCTCTTGTTTCAGAGCAAACAATCCTGTCAGCATTTCTTGGAAGGGAGATCTGTTTGCATTGAATTCTCTTACTTCTATTATGTCTGGAAATTCCTTCCTCACTCCGTAACTTCTGTATAATAAACATGACTTTCCTGGTTACAATAATCTTGGTTGGTAATTGACTACTCACTAGCACACCGACTGTTTCATCTGGCATTCTTTCTCTTTTATTCTTGGTGAGAAATCTGCTTCGAAGCACTTTGGTCCTTGGCCCCTGTTTTCTCTTCATTCAGCATTCCTTCTTTCTGTGAATGTTGCAACCTTGAATACTTTGTGTGAAGAGGCTGCCTTGTTTCAATATTATCGGTGATTTTTCACAGCTTACATCAGTTTGGGTTTTTGTTTTTGTTTTAGTATGCAAGAAGTTTTCTCATTATTTGTTTGAATAAATCCTTCATGCAATGATAGTTCTCCAGTCTTCCTTGGTCCCAAATAATGGACAGGTCTCTTGATGACATCACAGAAAGCTCATAAGGCAATTTTCTTCCTTTTCATTCTCCCTGTCTCCTCTGTGTTGTGAGCTGCGCATCTTCTACGTCACAGATTATGTTACGGCCTGATGAGTTCTGCACTAGATTTTCTCTGCTGTAATTTCCAATTTATTTGTCCTTTAAATTTGTTTTTTATCTCCCATATCTTCTTTTTTTCTTTCACTATAAAGCATCTTGTGTTTGCTGTTCTTTGTGGAAGTGGATTGGCCTGAGTCACCTGTGTAAGTGACTCATAGCACGTGCATGTGATGATGAATATGGGGATTAAGGGACAGCTTTAGAAAGTGGGTTCTATTCATGAACTGTGGTTCAGGAGCTGAACTCAGGAGTATTTTCTAAATGGCCCTTTTTCCTGGCCAGTAATCTGATTACAACATCTGTAGAATTTTTTTTATTTTCTACATTGTTGTCATTGTTAGTTTTCTTCTGATGAGCATACTATTTTTCACTTCCAATTCAGTAAATTTTCTTAAACTCATTACTTTTTATTCTCTGACATCATCACCTCACAATTAGGCAACTCTGAGGATGTAATGTCTCATGTAAAAAGGAAATTTAAGCATCATTATAAACTTACTGAATACTCATTGTTTTTCATACTATCAATACTCATTGATAAGGTTATACTTAGCTCTCAGATCTAGAATGAAAAACATTCTATGTAGCTGAATCATGTATGAAACAGGTCATTAGGTCCTGGTGAAATTTTATCAATAAAGAAAGATGGCCCTATAAGCACACTTGCTATATTGTTGTACATCTGCTTGTAAAGCATTCATATGATATATTGATCCTAGCCTGTAGGAGTAGTATTGTGATTCTATCAGTGTATACATATTCAAAGGTAAATGTTTGACTCAATGGCATGGATTAGCTGTGATTTAGGTTGAACTCAGGAGCATTCCTCCAAAATTTCTTCATCAGGTCCTGGCTCCAAGTACCTGCCTTGAGTTCCTACCCAGATTTCCTGAAAAATGGGCTATAAACTACAAGACGAAATATACCCTTTCCTTTCCAAATTGAGCTTTGCCATCATGTTTTGTAACTGCCTAGAGGGTCACTCATCACAAAGGGTAGTGGAGATAGTGTTAACAGTGGTCCATGAAAACAGAAGGCTTTTCTCACTAGTTCCTGTAACCATTTGTGAAATAACCACTTTGAGGCTTATTATCAGCTATAATTGTTTGGCCAGTGTCTGAGGGTTCTTACTTGTTAGTTCTACCTATTAAATTAACACATTTCTATTAATCTGTGTATTGCCACAAGGCTGTGTCTTACTTACCAGTGTAGCTTGTTATTCCTTTGACAGCTATATGGTGTTTCCTCAACTCCACTTTCTCTCTCTCTCTCTCTCTCTCTCTCTCTCTCTCTCTCTCTGTATCTTTGCTTGGACTTTCTGCCTAGCTTTACTCTGCTAAGTCATTGGCTGAAACAGCCTGCTTCATCAACCAATAAAAGCAACACATATACAGAAAGGCTTCCCACTTCATGTCTACTTTTCTGTCTAATTAAAAAGAAGCTTTTCACTCTAACACAGTAAAATTACATATAACAAAACAGTTATCAAATTATGTTAATAACATTTAGTCTATTTGTATTAGATAAAAATTGAAAAAAATATTCTACCATTTATCTTTTCTTTGTGAATCTAAAGTTTTTATCTTATTTATCTTTTATTATATTATATTTTATTATAACTAAGGAAATAGTTTGATGTCTTCAACTCCATCAAAAACCCCAGAAGGATATAATACTACCTAAATAAACAGGAACTGCATTGCAAACAACTTCCAAAACTCTAGAATTGACAGAGATATCTTACTGCCTGGAAAGTCACCCAAAGTTCTTTTCTAACATTGGGGCATGTTTCTTCAACCTTTAGGACAATATTATTTAGCAAACTTTTCTTGAAGCAAGATATTTGAAAGACAGTCTCATCTACATTGGCAGTTTGTCAGTCACTTTCTTTTGTGTCCTGTACAGTGCCTAACAGGCTCACGAACCAGGAAACTTAAAGGATTATCCCACTTTCTTTTGGCATGTTCAGCAGTCATTTTCCCATGGGTCCTGCATGTCTAGTTTATACAGAATACTCTCAAGCAAACTAGGCAAGGGAAAGCAAGAGAAGTTTCTTGTTCAAACGGTTAGCAAACTCCATAAAGAGCCTCTTCGATGCCCATTGTCATCTTGAAATAGATTGGTGCCACCAGAAGCAGACATGACTCACTGTTGAAAAATGTGTAAATTCTTAAAACATTTTAAATGCCATCTATATTCTGGAGGTCTTTGAAGTATTTGAAGATTGCCTATCCATCTAAAATGTATCTCTATATATCTAGAAAATCTAACTAACATGATGTTAAGTTTGAAAATTATATATATAATATATATAATAAATATAATATTTTATATATATATGTATATATACATATATATATAGATCGGGCCTGGGAGCCTGTTTTAGCATGGCATGGAAAGCTCAGATTGTGGACTAGGGAGTTTTCAACATGTTGCCTATGTCCACGCAGAATGGCCACACTACCCAGTGGGACCTCTAAAATATTAGGAATTTTCCTAATGCAAGTTCTCTGACGATGCAGAAATCCCAATCGAGCCAAATCACAACAAGCCAAATTAAAAAAAAAAATCCAGGTTTAATGGGATTTCTGCACTATCAGGTGGCCCTGAGGGTGAACCCGGAAGCCGCAAACACGACCAATGAGGGGAGAAGAAAGAGACCACAAAGAGACTTAGCAGGGGAGCAGTTTATATAGACTGGGGGAGTGGTCAAGATTTTGGTGGGCTGTCTTGACCCTCCTCCAGGGAGGGGTCAAAGCTTGGCGGGCACAGGGACAGGGCCTCCAAAGATGGAGGCCAGAGACAGGGGCTTACAATACCCTTGCCTAAGGGACTTCTAGGTTCTTATGTTCTAGATCTATAAGACAAATTCCAGAGCCATGGTTAACTATTCCCTTTTATCTGTCATCCCAGTGGACAAAGCTACTCAATCTAGTTTGGCACACTTGGTTATCTCAGGGATGTGTTTTTCTCATTCTGGAAGTGAACTGGATGATGCAGGCCTTCCTATGTCTCAGTTGATGACTTAGGATGGTGTCCGAGTTTTATCAAGGCCTTTTAAAGTTATGTGGACATGATATAAGCTTAAGTAGAATTTCATTAAATCTGTCAACAGAAAATAATAGGCCTTCCAAATCAGGCCTTTATCAACTTTACTTGTAAAATGGATTCATGGGGCTGGCTAGAAATCTAGTAGACCATTTTGACACATGCCTAATGAACTGAATTTAATCTCTCGAACTCACATAGCAGAAGAGAACTGACCCCTGAATGTCTTTGAGCTCCCCACAGGAATCAGGGAGAGCTACATGCATGGCTCTCTGAAAGTATAAATGAATAGATGTACAAAGACATAATTTAATACATATATACACATGTAAACATACATAAAATGATGACATGAATATAGTAGAATTTTATGTCAGATAGAATACACTTTAGCTAATCATGTTTTCTTTGAAAATAAAAACAAACTTCAATTAAACTTTAAAAATAAGATTTAAAAGGCAACGGAGAACCAATGAGCAAAGCAATTATGAAATAACAAATATTTCAAATAAAGAAATAAAATGAAGTACCCTACATTCTTTCCTCTGTAGCACTAGCTGAGCACTGCATGCGAGCTGAGGATGAGCGTTCTGTCAATCAAAGTGGACCTCTACTTTGGAGAGAAAATTAGTTCTCTATGTCCTACACGAGACTAGGTTTGTAGATTAGGTATGCGAAGATAATTTAATTCATATATACAAAGTAATTTGATCATATTTCCTCTCTAAATACCCTCCTTTATCGTCTCCCACAGACTCAGTTCTTCTAAGGCATGAACACCCATCTTGCATTCATGTGTTTCTGTGTTTCTGTGGCCCTCTTAGTTTCATTCGTGTTGAATACATGAACAAGAGTTGAGTGTTAGTTACTGGATGACAGGAAACTTACTGATGTCTACGCTAATGAAGAAAAGGACTCCTCCTCTACTAACATCCGTTGACTGTCAGTATCTCCTCAGGAAAGAGCGTGGATTAATGAGACCACTCCCCCCCCCCCACACACACACCATCCACAATGAAATGATGATGGCCTGAACTGTTTGTAAGTGTTGCTTACAGATATACTGTGGGACGATTACATGCCAAGTCGTCTACAAAAGAGTGTTCACTCCCGTTCTTAGGTTATTATTTTTCACATTCCCTTTATTAGGATATTCTTTATGTTCCACTAAGACTGGGAGGAGAGGATAGATACGTCTCATTGTGTATAAACACTAAAAATGTTCCTTATTCTCACTTTGACCAGTTGTGAGCCTGTGTGAACTGCCACCCACTGCAAAGGGAATTTATTAAAGAAGATAATGAACAGCACGAATTTACATGTAGAAAGATAAACATGTAGCCTGTTTACACTCACAATTAGCAAAAAACCAGAAGTAGATGTTTCCCTATGGCCTATGACCTTCTCAGTTACAGTTTTGTTTTGTTTTGTTTTTGTTTGTTGTTTGCTTGCTTGCTTGCTCATTTGTTTCCTTCAAGTACTGTTTTATTTCAGTAAACTGTATTTTCAAGACTCCTTATTGGATGATTATATCAGTCTTTCTTTGACACAGGCCTGTTCTGGAGACTATAGTTCTGCAATTTCTCTTTGACTTAAAAATCCCTTCTATAGACTTTAAGAAATTACAGACATTAGTCCAGGCTGCTATTCCCAGAAAGACTTTCAAACACAGTAGATGGAGAAAATAAAAGATTCAAAGACAAAACCAAGTTTAAACAATATTTATATATAAACCGAGCCCTACAGAAGGAATTAGAAGAAAACCTCCCACTTAAAGAGGTAAACCACACCCAAGAAGACCCAGGAAATAAACAACCCCAGACCATCAAATCAGAAGAAAGAAATGCACGCATACATGACAACAGCAAAATGACACAAATCAATAAGCGCTGCTCTTTAGACACGGCTCAGGATCAAGGCTTTTGCCTCCCCAAGAAAAACACACAGATTGAAACAATAGATGTGAACAAGATTCTTCCTTCTACCACTTCCAAGAAACACACCTTCACATCAAGGATAGAAATCACCTTAGGGTAAAAGGATGGGAAAAAAAAAACTGCTCCAACCCAGTGGATCTAAGAATCAAGCTAGTGTAGACATTTTGATATCTGACAAAACAGACTTCAAATCCAATAGCTGATAATACGGGGAGGAGGGAGGAGAGGTTTTTAGACATTACTTCAAAAGGGTGCAATCCTTCCTTGATGCTGGGAGTGTAATTTAGAAAAATATAATGTCTATTTCAGGCACTAAATTCCTATTTATATGGTAACTCTATTTAAATTCCATTTGTGTATGTACAAATTTAGGACATGTCTATAGTTAGTTTCTGCATACGTTTTTAAAAGGCCTTTATTATTAGTTATCCCTTCCAATATTCTCCCATACTCACTCTAATTATTCCATCCACTCAGAATTCATCTTTATCCTTTTATAACAATGTGTTCCATTCCTTGCTTCATGGAAGATCCCTTCCTCCTCCTTACTAAGCCATTACTAACCACCTAACTTACGTGGATAGTCCAAATAAAACAAACACTGCTAAAGTTTAAAAGACACCAACCACAAGGAAGAAGAAACAATGTTTGCTTTGGTGACTCTTCAGTCAGGATGGTTGTCTCTACCTAGAACTACTTGAAAATTTCAAACTTTCATTTTTTTGGAGTTGAACAATATTACACACAGAACTATACCACATTTTCATCATCTATTCCTCAGTCAGAGGACATCTTGATTTTTTTATACTTTCTGGCTATTATAAATAGAATGTCAATGGATATGGAAAAATCATGCAATTCTGTAGAAAGTTGCCTTGTGCTTTCGGGTAGATGTTGACATTTGGTAGATCTGGATCTTATAGTTAATCATTCTTGGGTCTTCATGCTGATTTCCATAGTGCATCTATCAGTTTGTGCTCCAACTAGTAGTGAATAAGAGCTATAATTTACCCATAACCCTCCGTAGCACATGCTGCTCCTTTATTAAACTTGACCATACTGATATTAGTAAGACAAATTGTCTAAGTAGAACTCATTTGCATTTCCCTGGTGGCTATGTGGCTTAAATTTCACAACCAGTTATGTTTCATCTTTTGAGAATTCTCTTTTTAGTCCTGTACCCCATTTTTACTTGGGAGATGAGTTTTCTGGATAGTCAGTATTTATTTTTGACAGATATACAATTAAAAAAGAGTTTTTGCCTTTTCTGTTGATGCCTCTTTTGCTTAAAAATGGTGGCTTTCTTTGTTGTACAGATGATTTTTGCTTCATGGGGATGCCAGGGCCAGCTGGACTGTGACTGAAAAAGCACGGGATGAAACTGGACTCTCTGAACATGGCGAACAATGAGGGCTGATGAGAAGCCAAGGACAATGGCAAGGGGTTTTGATCCTACTTAATTTTCTGGCTTTGTGGGTGCCTAGCCAGTTTGGATGTTCACCTTCCAAGATATGGACGGAGGGGGGAGGACCTAAGACTTACCACAGGGCAGGGCACCCTGACTGCTCTTTGGACTGGAGAGGGAGGGGGAGAAAGGTGGGAGGAGGGGGAGGGAGGTGGGAGGCTGGAGGAGGCGGAAACTTGTTTTTTTTCCTTTTCTCAATAAAAAAAAAAGATCCTAAAAAAAAAAAAAGATTGATGAGGAAAGACACAACTCACCTGGGCAGCCCTACCTGACAGGTGGTGGTCCTGCATGCTGTAAGAATTTAGGATGAACAAGCCATGAGGTGCAAGCCTCTAAACAACGCTTTCCATGGTTCCTGCTTCAGTTCCTGCCTCCAGCTTTTTACCCCATGGCAGTTCCTTTCCCGACTTTCCTCTGTGATGGTCTGTGACTTAAGTCTATAAGCAGAAATAAGGCTTGTATCATGAAATTGCCTTGATCAAGATGTGTTTTCCCAGCAGGGGCAATCTAAGAAAGACAGAGTATACATTACTAAAGAAGCCAATGTTTCTAAACATCTGAAAATCAATTAATAGCAATATCTCTCTATACCACTCTTGGGCAGATACCCAAAGGACTCTACTTTATCCTGCAGAGATACTTGCTAACCCATATCTTTTGCTACTCTATTCAAAGTAGCCAGCAATTAGATGCAGCAACTATGTACAGCAACAACTGCTCAATCAATAATGATGAAACTGACATGCACAACTTTTGCTCTAAAAATAGATATTTTTGAATGGTAACCACATTTTACACTATAATTGACAGTGCATTAACTGAAGTAAAATTTGCACAAATACAATGGTAGGTAACAAATAACACAATGATTCTCGGCTCAGAGAACCACCAGAAGGAAGAAGCCTGCTAAAGTTAATCATTCCTTAGCAACAAGGAAGGGTGGTTATGAAGACACCATGTTATCGAGTTTCTGTACTCCAAATATGCCAGGCAATACATTTATGTTATTTAATGTAGTCACTTTGTATTACTAATTATGAATATCATAGAAAAATATCCAAGAGCAGAAAACAGCGGATCAAATTTGTGCTGCTGAGAAACAAATTGTTAGGATGTCTAGATTAAAAAGATGTAAAAATCCAAAGAGGAGCATAGTGTAGATAGTGTAAATCAAATCCAAGAACACATCAGAAAAATTGTCCACCAAATATTAACCTTAATTAGCAAATAAACATGTTCCCCATTTTCCCTCATCAAATATGAAGTGCATGGGTCTCAGATTGATGTTTTATCAATTAACAGCTAGTTCACTGCTATAGAAATTTACCCTACACTGTTCTTCATTCCTCCTAAATTAATTTCAGGTGTTAGTTTAATAACTGTTGTATGAAATAGATAATGAATCCACATGTGAGGTGGTCTATGTATCTGAAATACTCATTGACCATAGAACAACTTATAGCAGACACTCTTTTCCTAGGAGTGTTTTCAAATGAGTGGAATTATTTTCTAGAATTTGATGTGCTTTGAGTATTCCTTGTTAGAGTAAATAAATGGAAACATGATTACAATATGGACAAAAATAGGAGTGTTCAGCTGATTTTACAGTGTGTGGGAAAACCTGTAAGTTAGGAAAGGGAGTTTACTCACCCTGGAGATACTGGACCATAACAAATGATGTTAAGGAGTGAAACTGATGTGGAAGAGAAAATCCAAATAACCTTGGTTGAAGTGGATGAGGAACCATTGGGAAGAATCTCATCTGTTGCTAGGTTCTGTTAAATGAGAGACTCCTGTTGCTAGGTTCATGAATCTAGAACTTACTCTAACAAATAATGGATGTATGTTCCCTTGTTCATTCTCAAACAAAAACCTTTGTTCCTAAGATGGGCTTTTTAAATGTTTTGTGAAAAAGACCATAACCGGGAAGGAACACTTCACCTGATGGTGAGTCTTCCAAAAATTTTTCAAGGAACAGAAGCACAAATATTTAAGAGGTGAATGCATACCTCGCATAATTTCTAGACAACTATTCATAATTGGATATGGAATGTCCTTTAGATATTTTCAACTTTCTTCTACTTCATTATAAAGATTCTAGAGTTTTTAGTGTGATTAATACATCTTAAATTATAGAGCTATGGTAGTTGCTTAGCTAGTGACTATTTGAGGCTCATGGAAGAAAAAAAAAATTAAGATAACATAAAATCTAGATTGTTATTGTCATACCAAATATTGAATGAAAAAAATTGTATCATTTTTTAGAGTTCTGGATATTAGAATATTTAAAACAGTAATTTAATAAATGCAAGATTCAGCTTGCTCACTTTTTCTATAAGTTTTGTTTCTTGACCTGCCTACAATTATAGTTTTAGTCATTAATTCTGATGTATTTTTCTTGGTACAATCACAACAATGGTGCATTTTTAATAAATAACTCTTTTCTCTACACGAGAGATACATTTTCTATGATAATTATCAAATAAAAATCAAAGCATTTTTGGGTAGTGACCAACATGTCAGGGTTTTAATCATGGTTTCATGATACTGCCCTTAAATGTCTTTTACGGATGCTTTTACTTACATAGGCTCTTTGCACTCTATGTTCATGCATATTATTTCGTAACTAAATTTTCAAAATAGCAATATACTAAAGATGATGGTCCTCCAGAAGAGAGATTGCACATTTGGCAAAATCAATGACCCAAGAGCATATAGGCATGAGAATGAAGCCCTGAAGCCTATATAAAAAGGCAGGTCAGTGATCTCTGCTTGCAGTGCCAGCAATGAGGAGGCAGAAACATGCAAGCTGCTAAGGCTCTCTGGCCAGTCTTTCTTCCGTCTGTAATGAGTACCATATCTGTGATCAACTCTGTGTCAAAAGTCAAGATGGATAAGGCCCTAGGAATGATAGCCAAGGCCAGTTCTCGGCTTCTATAAGCACAGACACACATGCACACACAAACACACAACACATATCCATATATACACACATGCTTAAATAAATACAAGCAAGCAAATAATGAGCCAATAAAAATACTAAACATTAGAATGGACTACACAAAGAAGATAAATATTTTCTGAGGTCTCACTAACCAGGATGAACTATGCTATCCAAACATATATTGGCATCCACACGGGATTCTTATTCACAATTTTGTACACACTCATGTGCAACAATATTTTTTAAAAATGGAAAATACAAATGAGAGTAACTTTTACCCTAAGAAGGTTCTGCCACCCACAGGAATGACAAAGCAAGGAAGGAAAGAAGCTTACAGATGTACTCAACAAGCAGGACAGTGTTGGAAGAAGGCATATATATATATATATATGCAAAGATAATCTTATTTGTTCAGCTAAGGAAATCCACAGCTGCTATTGAGGAAACGTTAAAAATTAGAACATTTAGAAATAATGTGAAAATGAGAGCAAGTTATTTAAAATTGTGAGTATATTACTAAGAGCTAGGAGAGTATTAGAAACATATTTGTACAGGGGCAAAGTGTATTCTACCACAACTAAAGGAAAAAATCCAAGCAAATGTTGCGAGACCTTAGAACAAAGACTAATTGATTTTAGCCAGTTCTCTGCTCTTTTGTTCTCTAAGCTGACTTCATCCTGATTTACATGTGGCTGGGGCTGCCCTTCTTTTCTGTTTCTTTTAGTTCTGCTGGTGTGATGGATCAACTCTGCCAGAAGACATACCACAAAGGGCCAACGCTGCATACAACCAGACCAACTGAGGACTAGGAGAGCAGGGTTTTCTCCTGTTCCTCCTTTGTTCTCCAATAGAACATAGTGACTATGGATGAAGTCCTGGTCCACGATAAGATTATGGTCCTTCAGTTCTGCCTGTGGATGCTGCAATTTCTTCCTGCGTGGTCACCAACTGTACATGCTAAGTACAGTAGCCCTCCTGAAGTAGTGATACCCGTGAGGGTCACTGATCCTGGGAGACATAATAGTTCTCTAGGGTGGCTGTCCTATGGCCTGCGCTTTGGAGGAGAGAGACACATTATCACCATGAAACGCACGAAATACTTTATATCCAGAAACTTCTTACTGCTCACCTACACCGACCAAGGTGATCTCCGTGGAGAGCAGCCTTTTGTGCAGACTGACTGCTACTACCACGGCCATGTTGATGGAGACCCAGATTCCACCGTTATTATTAACACCTGTTTAGGGAGTTTGCAAGGCATGTTTGAGATAAATGGCACAGCTTATGAAATCATGCCAAAGAATCTGACTTCCACATTTGAACATCTCATATACAAAATAGACAGAGAGGACTCAGACTTACATTCTATGAGATGCGGGTTAACAGATGAAGAAATAGCGAGACAAATTAAGATTCAAGAAAGCAAAGACTCCACACTTTTGCAAAGCCAATATGAGAATTGGTGGACCCATCACAAGTATCTTGAATATTTTGTGGTGATAGATAATCAACGATATGTTTATAGAGCAAATAATGTCACAACCTGCATGCTAGAAACGTTTGAAATCGTCAACGGACTAAATGCCTATTATCTTCAAATAGATATTAGTGTGATTATAACTACACTGCAAGTTTGGACCCAAATAAACGAAGTCAATGTAACACAAAGTATAGGCCAAGTCCTAGGTGATTTCTGCAGTTGGAAGAATAGACACTTTCACAATCACATTAGACATGATCTTGCACATCTTTTACCCAGGCAAGGTTATGGTGGAACTTTAGGGCTAGCTTATGTAGGTACAGTTTGCACAAAAATTAATTGTGCAGTTAACAGTTTCAGGACTGATAGATTATCAGACCTGTCATTCATTATAGCACATGAGATGGGTCATAATTTGGGTATGCGTCATGATGAGAAATACTGTACATGTGGGTTATCAAATTGTATAATGGCCCCAGCAAAATCTGATTCCCCTAAGTTCAGCAACTGCAGTTATAATCAGATGTATTCCATGATTACCAAAAAAAATTGTTTGAATAATGATCCAGATATAGTCGTAACCACCAACCTCACCTTGTGTGGGAATAATGTGGTTGAGGAAGGAGAGCAGTGTGACTGTGGATCCTTGGCATCCTGTCTACATGATCCATGCTGTAGTGAAGACTGTGTGTTCAGACCCAATGCTGAATGTGATCAAGGGCTTTGCTGCAAAGACTGCAAGTTCAAACCACCAGGAACAGTGTGTAGAAGATCAAAAAATGAATGTGACCTTCCAGAGTGGTGCAATGGGAATTCAGCTGAGTGTCCAGAAGACGTATACAAGAAAGATGGGAGCCCTTGCAGGGGTGATGGTTATTGCTATAAAATGAAATGTCCTAAACGTGAAGAACACTGTCAGAGGCTGTTTGGCAAAACAGCCAGGAGTGCAAATAAGAATTGCTACGTGAAAGTGAACAAACAGGGTGACCGTTTTGGTAACTGTGGTAACGATAGCTCTAAGTACAGAAGATGCGATAATGCTGATGTACTCTGTGGACGAATTCAGTGTGAAAATGTAAGACAGATTCCACGTAGGAGAAGCCATGAAACAGTGCATTGGACTCACTTCAATAACATCAACTGCTGGAGTATAGACTATCATTTTGGAATGACATTAGCAGACAGTGGAGCAGTGACAGATGGCACAGGTTGTGGTCAAGATCTTATATGTGTTAACAGGAAGTGCATCCATAAGTCTTATTTGTTAAGTAACTGTTCAGCATTCCGATGCAATATGAAAGGAGTCTGTAATAATAAACATCACTGCCATTGTGACGTCAACTGGGAGCCACCACACTGTCAACTACGTGGCTTTGGAGGTAGTATAGACAGTGGGCCTCCTCCAAGGATACGTAAGTCCAACATAGGTATGCTCATACTAGGTTTAATGATTTTCTTTTTGGTTTTATTTTCCTTGATTTTCCTAATTACAAGAAAGAAATCCCACCATAAACTCAAGGAAATGTTATACTCAAATACTGAACCTGGCACTGATGACAAAAGCAAAAATACCAAGCAAAAGAAATAATAACAAAATATTTACTCTATCGAGAAGCTATCATGTACTAGTTTGTTGACTTCTGAACATAGAAATATCACTGTGTGTGTAAAAATTCCCAGACCAGAAATACTGGAGACCTCCTTGTTTGAATATCAAAACAATTCACCATCAAATAAAAGGAGAATCTACCACACTTATACTTTTCTTTATTATAATCAATATTTGCCTTATTTTTAATAGAATTAATATTTGTTGGTGATTATTATAGGTTCAGCCAAGGTCCTCTGTATATATTTCTTTGCATTTGCTTTCTGTCAGGTCTAAACCCCTTCCCCTTTTCATTCTGTTCAGTCACTTAGAGAGAACTAATCTCCAAATACAGTTTTTTTCATGGCAATTCCTATCTGCTAGAATCTACCCTTAGGAGAACCAGAGTGAGATCTGAAAGTTGAGAAAGTGGTTTGAGGTTCTCAGCATGGTTGCTGGTGTCTCAGCTCTCACCTGGATGGTATCATTAGCCCTCATTCGGCAGATGATTGTTAACACGGGTTTGAAAACTCACCAACAGTCCTGTTCTAGTTAAGGTTACTATTGCTATTATGAAACACCATTACCAAAGCAAGTCCGGTTTAAAAAGGATTCATTTGACTCTTATTTCCTTATCATTATCCATCATCTGAGGAGGTCAGGACAGGAACTCTAAAGGGGCAGGAACCTGGAGGCAGGAATTGAGGCAGAAGCCATGGAGGGGTGTTGTTTACTGGCTTAGTTCTCCCGCCTTGTACTGTCTGCTTTTTTTTTTTTGTTTTGTTTTGTTTTGGTTTTTCAAGACAGGGTTTCTCTGTGGCTTTGGATGCCTGCTTTCTTATACAAACAAGTACCAACAGCCCAAAATTGGCACCACCAAAAAAAGGGCAGGGACATTTCCATTCATCAGTAAATGAGAAAATATTCTGCAGACCTGTCTACAGCTTGATCTTATGGGTGGCATTTTCTCAGTCAAGGTTTCCTGATCAGATGACTATACTTTGTGTCAGATTAGTATAAATCTAGCCAGCTCCAAGCCATTGTCAGCTTTAGAGAGTCAGCACAACTATGAAACACACACCTAGAATTCTGGTCTCTGAGCCAGTTACTGCCAAGGAAAGCATTCAAAACTATGAATGACTATCACATCTACTTCCATTTGATCATTAGTCCTTGTGTAGAGAGCCACACAATCCAGTTAGAGTGCTGGTCAACACAAGGATGAGTATTTCTAATGATGGAAAGGTACCACACTTTATTTCTATGTTGAGATCTGACTCTTGTCATTTCCCTTTACTAATATGGAAAGATAATTTAAACTTGGCTATTATTTCTTTTAAATCTATAACCAAAAATAGTAAATCCTGATGCTCAACAATTAATCACCTTCATTACAAAATAAAGTCAGGAAGATATTGACAAATTTGTGTTCAGTTGAATAAACTGAAGCAAATCTTGTGTTCTTTGGAGATAAAATGAAAATTCCTTATTAAATGTTTTTCTAAAATGACATGCAGAGAAAAGCATGCCCTCAAACCAGTTTCTGGTTTGCAGACTAATCTAACTACTCCTCCTGCACTATAACCATGCTCTAGGCTTCTCCAAATACCATCCTATGTGCATCTACCCATAGGTCCCTTTCTAGGCTGCCTCCAAAACACGACTCCATAGCAAGAGTCTAGCCTAATTACTCTTTCAGACTGTGCTATTTGTATTTTTCTTCAGTATGCTTTATCTAGCCCTGGTGCCATTAGCAGTTGCCAAACCCAGTCTGGACACTTCTGCTTATGCAATAGATGGCGTCTAGATTTCTGCCGAGTACAACATCTCGTGTTGTGTGCCCAATATAATCTGACCAAACAAGCCTGCCCTATGTTTAAGGTTGAGGCTTCTTAAAAGACCTCCTCCTCTACTGCAATCAACCTTTGGTCCCATCTGAGCCAACTCTCAATACCACACAAATTACCCAGACTCCTCTTCCAGACTGTAGCTGAGGCTAGTTCACCTAATTTCCCATCAGAGACTTTTCTGCAACACATCAGATTTGCCCAGGTTCCACAGCAAATGCAAAGAACCTCTAGAGTTTGGCCTGGAACCTCCCTGCCTATCCTACAATCTTCATGACTCTTCCATGACATTTTTAAACTTGCCCCGAAGCCAGAAATAATGTCAAACTCAAAGCTTGGAAGAGAAAGCACATCCTGGAAACTAGCCCATTACCCACTGTCCACCTCATTTCATTGCTTACAAGCCATTTCCAATATCTAGATTCAACCAGTATGCCACAACAAACTCAACACTAACAAAAGAAGTCCACATGCCCAGATGACACTGGCACAGAATCAACAGCATTAAAGATCAAGTCACTGTTGTCTCTCCAAATCCTAGAGGCCCTGAAGAAGTCTTCGTAAATGTGAAATGGCTAGATAAACTCTGTGAAAAGAATATAAATGAAAAGTCATTAAATTCATTTTTAAAAAAATGAGGAATTTTTTTTTTTAAAAAAAGACAAGAATAAACAGCTCAACCAAATTACAGAGAAAGAACATAAGGAGACTAAACCCTTAAGTGATGCCCAAGAAAACACAACCATACGATTAACAGATATAGAGAAGACAATTCAGGACTTGAGAAGAGAATTCAATTGAGAAACAGAAACATTAAAGAGGACCTTCGCAGAAAAGAAGGTATCCTTGAAAAACCCAATAACTCAACAACAAAACTCAAAGAAATGCGAGAATGAGTCAAGTAGAGGAGAGATAATCAGAGTTTGAAGACAAAGCAGAGGATGTAGGCCAAATAAGCAAGAAACATAATTTCATAATACAAGAAAGGAACACACAAGAAATGAGAAATGCGACGCAAAGCCTTTAAATATGAGAGACCATAAAAACAACACCAAACCTTTGAAGTGCAGGCATAGATGAGGGGGTAGAATCCTAGTCAATGTCGTGGTCCAGAGCTTTAAGAAAATCTCAGGAGGGAACTTCCCCAAAGTCAGAAAATGCACACCCAGTTACAAGAAGTATACTGAACATAAAATATAAAAGAGCAGAAAAGAAAATCCCCATGACATATCTAGTTAAAATACTGACATTATAAAGAATAAAGTGTAGTGAAAGCTGCAAGAGAAAAAAAACAAGTCATATATAAAGAAAAATCCAACAATAACAGGTGATTTCTAAATAGAAACTCTGAAAATCAGAAGTGCTGAGAACAATGCATTCAAATTCCTAAAATATTATGACTGACAATCTTGAATAATATATCTAGGAAGTGATATTCTGTGATTGAAAGAGAAAGAAAATTTTCCATGACACAAACAGAGAAAGGTATAGTCATCAAACCAAACTTAAAGAAAATATAGGAAATAATATTTTGGACAAAAGAAGGGAATGAGCATAGCATTGGGACTATGGATATAAATATAACACAAAGTATCATTGAGAACACAATTAACATCCAAAATAAACAGCACAATAACCACAGTTAACACATACAGCACAGGATTCCTGGAGAGATCAGGAAGCAAATCAACTTATCTCGTGTCTACCAGAAATGAGTCTTAGCTTTAATGATTGACACTGCCTTAGAGTGAAAAGATAGACAAAAGTACAAGCTGAGGCAATAAGGCAAGCGAAGAAAACTAAAGGGGATACAAAAGAGGAAATATGAAATTAAGCAGTATTTGCTGATGCCATAAACTATAATTAGAAATACCAACAACTCTACCTTAATACTTCTAGAAATATAAACAAACACAACACTGTGGTAGGACAGAGAGTCACTTTGTACAAATCAACAGCATTCCTATGAACTGAAGTCAAACTTACAGAGAAAGAGATCACAAACTTTTGGGGGTTGGGCAGCCTAGTCTTAGATCAGCATTTGACTACCTGTACAGTGGGTTTCTTCAAGGCAAAGAACCTGTGGAAAGAGACTCTACCTTTTTTAATCAATGACTGTACTCTGTTTCTTTAAAGACTTTGCTTTTTTTTTAAATGATTTACTTATTTTTATAACTCTCTATGCTCTTTTTCTTCTCTCTCCCAAGCCTATGTACATTTATCCAACACTGTGACCCATTTAGAGGTCTATATGTGTCTGAATCTGTCTTCATTGTGTATCTGTAATTATTGTCTGACCAGAAGCACTTTAAAAAGGTAAGCACTGTGGTTGCAGCAGCCCTGGATACTGGCTCTGCCTCTCTCCACCTTTCAATATGGCAGAGGTACCATTACCACCAGCTCTGGGACCACCAAGTAGAAGCCATACTCACCACTTTAATTCTGACAAGGAGCATGCAGCACATAAATCCTTTTTATCTGAGTAATAGCTAAATCTTTCATGTACCACACTGTGTAACCTGGAAGTATCTTTTTATACAGCAGTGGGAATCTGTCATAGTTTTCTACCTATGCATGCCTAGCAGATCCAATCCTGCCACTTGCCTGGGGGTGAGGAGGGATACTGAGCCATGTGCATGGTCTCAGCTATTTTCCTGCTATCCCCGTGTGGGCACATAAGTATCTGGACCAAAAGTGGATGGCAAACATCAACCCCAAACGTTTCAGACCATGTTAGTGTGTGGAAATTATATAGGCCCAGAGATCTCATTTTTAAAAAAGTCAAAAAGAAGGAAAACTGAATGAAATAATAGATTAGTGTGAACTTACTCACACTAATAATAATAGTGAACAATAAAGTGAATATATGTGAGCTATTATTTATGGATAATTTACACAGGTATAGATTTTTGTATATTGACACAAGTTCAAATTATAATTGTTATATTGAAAAAAAATAATTTTTATATTGAATATGCTCCTGTTTCTGTCTACAGTATTTGCACACCTATGCAAAGTTTTTTGTCAAATTATATACATGCATGTTTCTTTTTTTAGATTTATTTATTTATTTATACAGTATCCTGCCTATAAGGGCACCAGATCTCATTATAGGTGGTTGTGAGCCACCATGTGGTTGCTGGGAATTGAACTCAGGACCTCTGGAAGAGCAGTCAGTGCTCTTAACTGCTGAACCATTTCTCCAGTCCCCTACATGCTTGTTTCTACCTCTGTTTAAGACATTTTTTATATTGATATGATTTTAGGATATGTTTATCATATTGAATTATACATTTCTACCTCTGATCAAGATACTTACATATTATTTACATTTTTAGGTCATTGTCCTCTTTTACTGCAGTTGTTTACAGATTGTTTAATAATCTGATATGAAGTCTTAATTATTAAGTTATACAGGTATTAAGTATTATAGGTCAATAATCATTTATATTTGTTATGCTTTTAGTCATACTACTTAGGTTCTTTGGGTACATAAAGGCTGTATTTTGCATAGATAGGACACTTCAAAGAGCTGTAGAACATGGCCTTAAATAACTTAGGATTTTGTTGATGTGAGACATGACTGCCACTGTCAGCACCGATTTATTCCCAAGAAGTGTTGAGCACTGAGGACACTCCACTTTGAGTTTGTTTTCTTCTTGGCATAACTGGCCTTTGGGCAAGGAACTGCCTTCTATCTTTCATTTTAAGAAATACATCCTGGGGGCTGGAGAGATGGCTCAGCGGTTAAGAGCATTGCCTGCTCTTCCAAAAGTCCGGAGTTCAATTCCCAGCAACCACATGGTGGCTTACAACCATCTGTAATGAGGTCTGGTGCCCTCTTCTGGCCTTCAGGCATACACGCAGAAAGAATATTGTATACATAATAAATAAATAAATATTTTTTAAAAAAAAGAAATACATCCTAATTTAAGGAATACATCACGATTATTCTGAAAGTCTACACTGCAGCTCTTTATGCTTCCCCAAATACTCCTTCCCTCACCCTGCATAACCTTTTTCTAGACATAGAGTTTTCACTGGCTTAACTCAATATCAAGTCGGATATTCTGCTTTCCTGAGGCTTAGTCAGCTGGCAGCTACTTGCAGTTCCAAAAAAAAAAAAAAAAAAAAAAAAAGGAAAACACACGGGCTCAGTGCTTTAAGGATAACAATACTCAAACCAAGAAAATTCTTTCATGTCGGCAAGATATGTTTTTATGCAGTTCTCTTTTCCTTCAAGAGGGTCCCTTGTTTGAAACTCTCTGGAAAAAAAGAAAAGCAGATTTTGGTGAAGCCCTCTTTTCCCATTTGACTAAATCATAGCTATTCCTTCTTCCACCAATATAAGCTCTTATGTATGGTAAAGATGGATCTATCCATCCTATATTTTGCATTGTATTTTTTTTCCTATTGGAACATACCAGATCCTACCAATGATTCTATGCTTGGTGTCCAAGAAACTTAACACTCAACAGTTGGCACTTATGTGTATTCCCTAAGCCTTTTCCCTCTTCTGTGTAAGCATACCCTACTCTCCCCTATAGAACTGTGAGATATGGTTCATGCTCCAAGTGTTGCTTTCTCACATGTACCTAACTACCTCCTTTGGGTCAGAAAAGTTACCTGGATTGGATGTTGAAGTTAGTAATTCCAAATAAAAGATTTGAGAAGCCTTAACCTTCTGCTGCTGAATTTTAGGGGAAAGTGTTTGAAAAGGAACCGAATTTCCAGGGGAAATTACAGCTGTTGCTTGTGTGACTAACAAAGCAACACTAAAAACTGCCCAAAGAATCACCAACACAATGACACAGAAGAGAGCCAGCAAATTGCATCAGCTTTGCAAATTCCTACACTGTTCTGTGGACTTGTCCTCCTTGCGAAGTTAGAGTCTGCTTCCACAGCTTCCTTGCTCAAGGAAACCCACTGGACAGGTAGTCAGATGCTGATCTGAGACTATGCTCCATGGCTCCTGGAACAGACACTTTTTTTCACATTAGCCTTAAAGAAAATATAACATCTAGAAATAAACCTAATTATGAGGGCCTGTAGACATTCGCCTATTCCACCTTGACTGGAGGTTAGAGAGGTCAAGCTTATTTTTGTTCTTTTAAAGTTGTTAAACAGGTATGGTTTTTAACCTAGGGTGTGGTTAATTAGTATTTTCACTATAGAGGTGGATATGCTCTACCTGAACCAAAGGTCAGAGAATTCAAGTCCGCTCCTTGTATCATGTTACTGAAGTCTGTTGCATCCACCCTCTCCTTTTGCAGTGAAGTACAAAAGCATGTGGAAATAAACAGAGACAGATTCAGAATTCACTAAATTTCCCTCCTGATGCTCTTCTGTTTTTCTGCCTCTTATTTCTCTCATGTCTCTGTTCCTTTAGCTTAATAAGTCTAATCCTCCTACTCCTACCCTGGAATGTAGAAATTTCATAGAGGCTGGTCTTCAGCAGATAGCCCTGCACTGTGAGGCTTAGGATGCAGGCCAGATAATGCATGGACTCGGGGTCAGTGGTACAGAGGGATAACGTGAGGAACTGCATGGAATGAATATTGCACTGCAGGTGCAGAGGTGACAATTGAGTGCTCAAAAATATACAATAAGAAATTAATAAAGGAAGAAAGGTAAGGGATAAACTATGGGAGTAAAATTGTATATAATTGCAAACATGGGACCAGGAAATAGGATTCCACTGTCTGTACACTTGCTTGGATGTATTTTGATAGCCAGAAAAGCTGGGGTGGAGCAGAAACAAAGGCAGAGATTTTTTAGAGTTTGTAAATATTATGTTCTCTACCCCACACTGGCAACATAGCCACTTGCCGCCTCAGAACTATAGATGAGAAAAAAGAATCATAGCTCACCTATCACGGAAATCTTTTGATTAGAACGGATTTAAAAGAATTGTCACTTGACAAATTGTGTTTATTGTTAATTTCTGTGTTAGAATTATGGTATTGGCCTGTTAATATTTTTAATTGATTTAGTTCATTATGAAGATATTACTGATTAGAAAAAGATTACAGCTTGTCTGAGAAAAATTTGACATGATAAGTCCTTAGATTTGATATGTGTAATAAGACAAACTTGGATTTTGGTTGTAGCTGAAAACTGTAAGACCAATTTAAAAAGGTAATCTCACCTCTGGTCATTCTCCACTCCTTTATTACAATATAGGAGATATTGTAGCCTTAGGAGTATATATATCACAAAGCATCATCTGCTTGCAGATGATTATCTAGTTGGTGGTAAACTCTCTTGAAAGAAAATTGACTCAAAGATGCATAGCACCTAAAGATGCACGCTCACTTAACCCTCTCTTAGCAGAGGTTGGTAGTCAGAGACGGGTAAGAACTTTTTCCTCCCAGGAAACATCAGACAGGATGTACATGACAGAATGTATATGTACCAATGATGGAAAATGGGAAAAGACCCCCAAGGTAGGCACAGTCATCTGTCCTATAGCAGAAGCACAGGCTTTGTTAAATAGAATAAAAAAGGAGGAATCGTGAGGGCCCACAGATATGAGCCTGTTTCACATGGACTGGAGGTCAGAGATTTTGATTATTATTGCTCTTTCAAAGTTGATGACAACAGGTGTGGCTACAAACAAGAGATTCTGACCTAGGGTATGGTTAATTAATGTTTTCCATACAGACACACTCTACCTGGTCCAAATGTCAGAGAATTCAAATCTATTCATTATATTATGTTAATGAAGTCCACTGTCTCTCCCCTCCCTTTTGGAGTGAATTATATGAGCATGAGGAGAATAAATGAGCGTGGATTGGGAATTCAGTACTCACTGAATTTCTCTCTCAATGCTGCTTTCTCTTTCTACCTCTTATTTCTTATATCTCTGATCCTTTGACTTCATTCTACTCCTCACAGTCCTACCCTGGAAGGTAAGAATTTCGTCAATGCTGGGTCCTTGACACCTAGTCAAGGAAGAAAAAAAGCCTCTACAATGAAAACTATAAACTTCTGAAGGCAGGTGCTGAGGGAAAATGGGATATGGAAATACATTCCATGTTCAGGCGTTAGTAAAATTAATACTGCAATAATAACCATTTTACCGAAAGCTATTTACGGATTTGGTGGAATCTCAATCAAAATCCCCATATCATGCTTCAGAGAAGTAGAGAAAGTTCTACTAAACCTCATATGGAACCACAAGAGACCCTGGATAACCCTAACAATCCTGAGCAAAAGAGTAATGCTGGAAGGATTGCAATTCAGACCTTAAAGTATATTACAGAGACATAGCAATAAAAACAGTATGGGACTGGCATAAAAACAGACATGGAGAACAGTGAGACAAAGCCCAAGACACGATCATGAGCACAGGTAACTTCAGCCACTTAATATTTGACAAAGATGCCAAAGTATAAGCTGGAAAAATAAATCTTCCACAAATGGTGCTGGAAAAAGTAGAATCCACATGGAGAAAAATAAAATTAGAGTAATGTAATTGCATTACACAAAATATAACTATAAATGTATCCAAAGCCTAGGACAAAAGCTGTAACAATGAAACTTCTGAGAAAAAAAGAATAGGCAGAACCTAAATGATCTAGCTGTACAAATGAACCTCTTGAATAGTTCTCCATTCACCCAAGAAATAAGGCCAATCGTTAACAAGTGGGACTTCATAAAACTAAGAAACATTTTTTCACAGCTTAGAGAACAATTAACTTGGAGAAGAGGAAGCCTACAGATAGAAAGAGAATATTTTCCAGCTATATATCTGATAGAGCATTAATATCCAGAATATATAACAAACTCAAGAAACGAAGAACCAAAAACTGGGCCAGGGGGCGGGGGCAGGAACTGAGGGGAGTGGAGGAAGGGGAAATCATGGTCAGGATGTATTGAAATAAAAAAATGAATAAATAAAATTAAAATGGGGAGACTGTGACTGAAACACAGTTCTCAACAAAAGAAAGTGTATGCCTATGAAAGAAATCTCAAAAACGGTTCCTAGTCACCTGCTGTCTGGGGCCATAAGGGGACAACAAACAGATTTAGAATTCCTAGGACCTGCTTGAATGAACCTTGGTGTGAAAGAGCCCTGAGAACTATGTACACTGGGAACCACATGTTGTTATTAAGCATAGTTCCGCATATCGACCTCATAGGCATATCACTCATAATCTATGAGTTGTATAAAAACTCTCAGGGGATTTCTAGCCCCTCGCTGGACAGTGTTGCTGGTACTTACAGTAATAGCGATTGACTCTTCGCAGACATGGCTGCTGGAGCCGATTAATGATGCAACCACCACCTGTAGCAAGAATTTAGACAGAAAGATTAGTACAGTTGAATTAAGATGTTTTTGTTAATGACTGCAGTAGAAATCTTGGGGAATAATTTCAAGTAAAGAAAGGCATACTTTTTTGCTTTTTGTTTTATTTTTTACGTTTGTGTTTTGTTTTCATTGAGCTATATCTTTTTTTTTCCACGCTCCTCCCTTTCTACTCCCTCCCCTTCTACCCTCTCCCATGGTCCTCACACTCACTATTTACTCAGGAGATCTTGTCTTTTTCTACTTCCCATGTAGATTACATCCATGTACGTCTGTCTCTCTTAGGATATTCATTGTTGTCGCGGTTCTCTAGGATTGTGATTTGTAGGCTGGCTTTCTTTGTTTTATGTCTATAAGCAACTTATGAGTGAGTACATATTGTAATTGTCTTCCTGGGTTTGAGTTACCTCACACAATGTGATGTTTTCTAATTCCAGCCATTTGCCTGCAAATTTCAAGATGTCGTTATTTTTTCCACTGTGTAGTACTCCATTGTAGAACATGTTTATCCATTCTTCAGTTGAAGGGCATTTAGGTTGTTTCCAGGTTCTGGCTATGACAGATAATGTTGATATGAGCATAGATGAGCACATGTTCTTGTGGTAAAATTGAGCATCCATTGGGTATATATCCAAAAGTGGTATTGCTGGGTCTTGAGGAAGGTTGTTTCCTAATTTTCTGAGAAATTGCCATACTGATTTCCAAAATGGCTATATCAGTTTACACTCTCACTAGCAATTGAGGAATGTTCCCTTTACCCCACATCCTCAACAGGATAAGTTGTCATCAGTGTTTTTGATGGTAGCCATTCTTATGGGTGGAATCTCAGAGTTGTTTTGATTTGCCTTTCTCTGATGGCTAAGTGTTGAGCATTTCCTTAAGTGTCTTTCAGTCATTTTAGATTCTTCTGTGAGAGTTCTCTGTTTCAATCTGTACCCATTTTTTAAATTGGATTATTAGCTCAATTTCTTGAGTTCTTTGTATATTTTGAAGATCAGCCCTCTGTGCAATGTAGGTTTGGGAAAGAACTTTTCCCATTCTGTATGTTGTTGTTTTATCTTGTTGACTATTTCCTTTGCTTTACAAAAGGTTTCCAGTTTCAGGAGGTTCCATTTATTAATTGTTTCTCTCAGTGTCTGTGCTACTGGGGTTCTATTAAGGAAGTGGTCTCCTGTGCCAATGCATTCATGTGTACTTCCCACTTGCTTTTCTATGAGGTTCAGTGTGGGTGACTTTATGTTGAAGTCTTTGATCCTTTGCAACTTGAGTTTTGTGCATGTCGATAGTTTACAGTCACCTTTGTGAAAGGTCATAGCTTCCTCTAGGGAAGGACTAGAGAAATGCTAACAGTAAAACTTTTAGGTATCTTTTCCAGGTCCTTCCTTGGGAGAATCTGGCCATTCCTTTATTCAAGAGGTTCTGAGTCTACAAACTGGCTCAAGGGTAGAGATGTGTTCCTGAGCCAAGATTCCCTTTTGCTACGATCCAATGTACACTTTCTCTATTTGTTTAACATTTTCCTGCTTATATAGTTCAAACAAAAACTCAGCAGCCTTCTTATCTATCTCAAGCCTAGGAACACCATGCTTGATTAGCCAGTACCAAAGGTCCATACAAATCATGCCACCATAAAGTTTACTTTGCCTGTGATGACCATTATGGTTAAGTTATTAGGAGTTTGCTGTGTCAATACTACCAACTAAAATAACTACTATCACCTTGCCTTTGGCAACTCAGTGCTTCTGCCTGCTCCCTGCTACCTGGGGCCCAAGTAAACCCATTGCATTCAATTCATTCACCTGTGCAGTGTCTCAAACCCTAAGGTCTGGCATGGGGGTGGGGGTTGACCACAAGGCTCTTCAAATGTGCATGTTTCCCCTTTTCACAATTTTTATCTTATAGGAGTAGTGGAGGGCATGTCTTCTGGGCTTTCCTATTACAGAGGATTAGGCTTTACACATTGTACCTACCCAGTCTAGTACTACAATTCTCTTTGACTTAAAATCTCTTCTACAAACTCTAAGGGATTACAGACACTAGTCCAGACTGCTATTCCCAGAAAAACTTCCAATCACAGTAGATGGAGAAAACAAAGGATTCTATGATAAAACCAAATTTAAACAATATCCATGTATAAACCGAACTGAAAAGAAAACTCCTTCTTAAAGAGGTAAACCACATCCAATAAGAAATAAATAACCCCAGATCGTTAAGTCAGAAGAGAGAAATACACACATACACGACAACAGCAAAATAATAGGAATCAACAAGCGGTGCTCCTTCGACAGGTCTCACTGGCAAAGGTCCCAATTCCCCCAGTAAAATGACACACACTGAAACAATAGATGTGAAAACAAGATTCTTCCTTCTATTACTTCCAAGAAACACACCTTCACATCGAGGATAGAAATCACCTTAGGGTAAAAGGATGGAAAAAAAAACTACTCCAACCCAGTGGATCTAAGAATCAAGCTAGTGTAGGCATTTTAATATCTGAAAAAACAGACTTCAAACAATAGCCTATAATACAGGATGAGGGAGAGGTTTATAGACAATAATTCACAATAATTCTTGGTGCTGAGAGTGTAATTTGGAAAAATAAAATGTCTATTTCAGCCATTCCATTCCTAATTATATGGAAACTCCACTTAAATTCCATTTCTGTTTGTACAAATTTAGGACATGTCTGTAGCTGGTTTCTAGGTGAATTTTTCAAAGGCCTTTATTATTAGTTATCCCTTCCCATATTCCTCCCATATCCTGGCCTCCCATCACTCACCCTAATTATTCTGTCCTGTGAGAACTCATCTTTATCCTTTTATAGGAATATTTCTATTCCCCAGTCCTTGGAAGATCCCCTCATCCTCCTGACTGAGCCCTTACTATCTGACCTATGTGAATAGTCTAAATAAAACTGACACTATGAAGCTTAATACTACCATCTACAAGTAAGAAGAAACATACAATGTTTGTTTGGCTGAATCTGTGTTACTTCAATAAGGATTATTGTCTCTAGATCCAAATATTTATTTGAGAATTTCAAATTTTCAATTTCTTAGTAGCTGAAAAGTATTATATACAGAAATATATCATATGTTCATCATCTACTCCTCACTGAGAGGACATGTAGGTTTTTTTTGTACTTTCTGGCTATTATGAATCGATCATAAACAAACATGGATGATCAGATATCTCTGTAGAAAGATGCCTTGCCTTGTGCTTTGGGTAGATGCTGACATTTGATAAACATGATAGAGCTGGATCTTACAGTTCATCATTCTTGGGTTTGAGAACCCTTCATACTGATTTCCATAATGCACCAGTTTGTGCCCCAACCAGTAGTGGATAAGAGCTACAATTTACCCATAACCCTCCCTAGCACAGTCTGCTGCTGCTTTATTGAACTTGGCCATACTGATGTTAGTAAGACAAATTGTCAAAGGAGACCTCATTTGCATGGGGTTGTCATAGGGCTTAAGTTTCACAACCAGTTTTGTTTCATCTTTTGAGAATTTTCTTTTTAGTCCTCTGCCCTATGTTTACTTGGCAGATTCATTTTCTGGATGCTCAGTGTTTTTATTGATTTGCCAGCTATACAATGGGAAAAGAGTTTTGGCCTATCTGTCGATGTCTCTTTTGCTCAAATGATGACTTCCTTTGTTGTGCAGATAATTTTTAATTCATGGGGATGATGGAAGATTGATGTAGAGAGGCACAATTCACCTGGGCAGTCCGACCTGACAGGTGGTGGTCCTGCATGTTGTACGAAAGAACTTAGGGTGAACTAGCCATGAGGTGCAAGCCTCTAAATAGCACTCTTCCATGGTTACTGCTTCAGTTCCTGCCTCCAGCTTCTTACCCCATGGCAGTTCTTTTCCTGACTTCCCTCCGTGATGGACTGTGATTTAAGTCTGTAAGCAGAAATAAACCTTTTCTCATCAAGTTGCCTTGGTCACGGTGTGTTTTCCCAGCAGGAGCAATCTAAGAAAGCAATCTAAGAGTATACATCACTAAATAAGCCGATGTTTCTCAACATCTGAGAATCAATTAGTACAATATCTCTCTATACCACTCCTTGGCAGATAGCCAAAGGGCTCTACATCTTCCTACAGAGATACTTGCTCATACAAATTTCTGTTACTCTATTCATAGTAGCCAGCAATTAGATACAGCCTAAACGTGCAACAGTTGCTGAATCAATAATGATAAAAATGACATTTTATCATGTACAACTTTTGCTCTAAAAGTTGTTATTTTCACATTGTAACCATATTTTATGGTATAACTCACAGTGCATTAACTGAAGTCAAATTGGCACATATACCATGGAAGGTAACAAAGAGCACAATGATTCTCTCCTCAGAGAACCACCAGAAGGAAGAAGCATGCTGAAGTTAAACATTCCTTAGCAACACAAGAGGTGATGTGGCTATGACGACATCATGTTATTGAGTTTCTGAACTCCAAATATGCCAGGCCATAAACTTATGTTATTTAATGCAATCACTTTGCATTGCTAATTGTGAAAAATATTCAGGAGTAAAGAACACCAGATTAAATTTTCGCTGTTAAGAAACAAGTTGTTATGACGTCTAGATGAAAAAGATGCAAAAATCCAAAGGGGAACATAGTGCAGATAAAAAAAAAATATATAAGAAGGAAGGATCAAGAAAGAACACTAATACGCACCAAGGCTCAAGATGTAGCAAATTTATTTAGCAACTAATTATAAATACTTTGAAAGTTCATTTTATTTGAGTTGATATAGGCAAGATTAATTTAAAAAAACAGACATGATATGCTGGTTAGAATGTACCTAATGGGAAAGAGTTATTAATTGTTAGTGGGAGTACAAGCTAGGAAGCCACTCTGCAAATCAGTGTGGATACTCCTCAAAATAGGAAAATAAATTTATCTTAACTATAGCTGTACGACTCTTAAGTTCATACCTAAGGGACTCTATAGCTTGCTATATTGATAATTATGATACTTATTTTTAGCTGATTTATTGATAACGGAAATGGTAAACAGCACAGATGACCATCAGTTGATGAAAAGATAATGAAAATATGGTAATTATACACAGTGGTATGTTATTCAGCTGTTAAGAAAAATGTAATTAGAAGGTATATTTATAAAAACAATCATGATGCAGAAGGTGAGTGAACCAGACCAAGAAAGACAAGCATTACATGTTTCTCTTAAAAGTGAATTCTGCCATTTACAGACTAGATATGTGTTTCAATTATAATACACTCAGAGGATAAGTGACAATATGTGACAATAAGGGGCAATATGGATCTGCCCAGGAGGCATCTATAGAATATAGAGTTAAAAATGAATAAAGGGGAAATTAGAACAAGAGGAATGATGGAGTTGGTTATAGCAGGACAGGGTAAAGCTACAAATATGGAAATGGATAACTATTAATGAGGCCATTAGAAATGACACATGAAAACTTACTATTACAAAAGCATCCTAATATATACATATATATATATATATGTATATATTAGGATATATATATATATATTTGAAGTGGAATCATAATTACAGTGTAGATGCCTATGCCCCAACTAAATACCTTATGTCACCAAATACAATGTCTACTTCACAGAAAGGACTACATCTTCCTGAATTGTTGACCAAGTGGTCTTATGGTCCCCCAGTCACTACAGATATTGTCAATGTTATTAGTTACCCACTGCAACTAATGATGATGATAGCACATACTTATGGCCTATAACATGGGGAAATTCAGATGATAGTAAACTAGAGACTTCACCCATACCAAAAAAATTCATGTTCATTCCATTAAAAGTGGCATATATTCTTGGAGAACAGAGAAGTAATCACCAGCTTTCCCCAGTTTTACCAAAGCTATGCTAACATACTTATATGTAACATAACTGTATTAATGACTTGCCTAAAGATGTGCACACTGACACACTAGGGGAAATATGGAAATATTAGTGAGAATGTTCTCAGATTCACCAAGCCCCCTTTGATTAGGTTTACGTTACACTCCATGATATGGAACTCAAACTTGATATTGTTTATGTTTAGACTAACCAAGTCATGTGGTATAGGTAGAACACCTACAACCATTATTGCACTTGAGGACCATTGAATAAAATGACTTCTGATGATATATTGCTCTACCTGTAGATCAGAGACTCCCACAATTCTCACCAAAGGAGCTTCTTCAAGTAATGGATAGTAAATAAGGCAGAGACCAAAGCTGAACAACCACTGTCTAGGGGCCAGCCTCCCGCGCACAGGACTTTGATAGTAATCCATGTAGCCAGTGAAGCTAGACGCGTCTATCTGAAGAGGGCTAGGGAAAAAGGCACTAACAAACTCTCTTGGTGACTTCCTTCTTCATTCTCTCTTTTTCCTTATTCATTCTCTCCTCTCATGCTGCTTTACAGCTTTTATACCCCAACAGACTCTCCCAGGTAGTGCAAGAGTCAACATGGTTGCATTCCATTTCTCAAGTAAATGGTTATAGGGAAAAACGTGTTTTTTCATCTCCCTCACATAACTAAACATTATATGTATTACAGGTGAAAAATGTGTTATCCCAAGAACCCACATACATTTTTACCTAACCAACTTATAAAAGATTAACTGTGTGGACAAGCAAGATGCTCTTCTCAGATCTTTTACTGGCAGCCTGCATTTTGCAGTTACAAAGAAGGGGCCAATTACTTTATTACTTATCTTGAAAGGTAATCTTATGAGGAATCTTAAAGGAATCACAAACCTAAACTTTTATATATGAAAAAGAATCAGTCAGCTCTACTTTAAATCTTCAGGGTGCATATCCATTCATTAATAGTTTTTTTTTTTTTGTACCCAGGAGATTGAGGGCGAAATGGGTATAAGGAATTAATCATCACCTTTGGTCATCAACCAAATCTAGCAAGGAGAGTCCATCAGCCAGTAATAATTGAACTGCTTTGTTCTTGTTCTCGACCTTAGAGAGTTCCACATTCAGTTGGGTGCCTTTCTGAAACTTTAAATTGTCTTCTTGGATTTTTCACCTCAAAGGTATCTAACAAAAACCTCTTAGTCCAACTTTGTTATTTTCAAAGTTTTGTTTTATTGTAACGCACAGTGAATGCATTTCCAGACATTAATGTTAAAAGAATTTAAACTAACTAAGCTACTAGGATTCAACTGTTAGTCATTAACTTGAACTACAATCTATACAGCTCTTTAGGTGAGACTCACAGACTCTGGCTGTGAAACATATCTTTGTATTTATTTTTATTTATCAAAACTCTGTATAAGTTTTCATTATTATTATCAAATTAGATAGTACAGCTCAGGGAGGAGTCATCTTCTTGAGAATCTGCAGGTAAAAATGTCCAGTAGAACAGGATGTTTCCAGGAGATAAACAGACTATATTACAGGCAGTGGAGATATCCCTATGTCCCCTCACACCGTGCTAGATACCGGAGAAAGAGAACCGCAGCAGACATGTAAAGGCACAGCAGAAGCAAAAGACATTCCAGGGTCTGCAGTTCCGTGGCCGTGCCTGAACAAGAATGGCCCAGCAGAGGATTCCCTTTTGCTGGGCTGACAACTTCATTTCCATCCTGCTGCTCCTCCAGCATGACCAGTAGCACTGAACAATATGCAGAAAGTGAGATAGTTTGGAGTTCGCAGTCATAAATGGGATTTTTTTTAACAAAACTCTGCTCTCAAGGCTCACAGATTATTGTGGAAAGGGGAATGGAAAGATTCTAAAAGCCAGAGATGATGGATGATTACAAAAGCAGCATTTTCCTGATGTAATAGGACACACACATTTATGAACTCAATGAAAGGGTGAGAAAAAAAAAAAAACCCGTACAAGCACAATCCAGACAGAATTCAAACATGAGAGAGAAGTGGGCATAAAGTGCCACCCCTAGGAAACATGGTGAAAATATATTGTATGGGGGGAAAAAACCCTCACCACCCCCCTTCAAAATAAAGATGTTTTAAAAATGTCACTCCTAGCTAGAAGTTATTCTCAAGTGATAATTGCTAGGAAATGAAAATTTGATTTTCTTCAGTGGAGTGAAACTAGATATATCAACTTCACTCACTCATTTGTGGGCAGAAACAATGATCACATAAAATCAATAGACATTAATTGGACTTCAGATGTCTTGGTGTCTTCTTTCTCTTGGGAATGGGGCTATTTTCTTTTAAGACAGAGAAAGATTATGAAGTTGAGTGGGATGGAAGGAGACATGGATCTGGGAGTAGTTGCACAATGAGAAAAAATGTAATTAAATATAAAGTAATAAATTCTCAAAGGAAACAAGAATAAAAAAGTATGAGGGTAGATGATTGATAAGTCACCAAGCTCCCAGACTTTACCAATCATAATCAGTAAATAAACACGTTCGCACTATTTCTTCTCATCAACATATAAGATACAGTGAACAGTAAATAACAGAGAGACCTAAACTGAAGAATATGTAGAAAGTGGGAGACTTAGGAGTGCTCAGCCCTAAATGGGATGACTTGATTGAACCTGTCTCCTGAAGGCTCAGAGATCCTTCTGGAAACATGAATAAAAAGATTCTATGAGAGAGAGGTGATAGATGACATTATTGAAGTAGCTTTTTCCAGATAAAATAGGACAGACTCGCTCACAGAAAGGGTGAGAAAAAGACCTGTGTAAACTCAACCCAGACAGAATTCCAATACGAAGAACTGGGCACAAAGTCCAACTCCTGATAAACATGATCAAAATAGGTCATATCAAAAAACTTACAAAATGTGTTTTTAAAACCCCACTCCAAGCCTCATAGTTATTTGCAAGAGAAAGTTGCCTGGAGACAAAAACAATCAATGTCTTCAATGGAGTGGCATGGGTTAAATCAGCCACACTCACTAGCTCACTCCGCAGCAGCCACAATGGTCACATCTAATACGGCAAGCACAAAGCAGATTCAAGGATTTAGTATCATTTTCTTTGTTTTTCACTTTTGTTGGTTTGCTTTGTTTTGTTTTAAGGGGGGAAAAGAACATGAAGTTAGTTGGGTGGGAAGAGGGGGATGAAGCTGGGAGTAGTCACAGATGAAGGAAAATGTAATCAAATATAAAGTATAAATATAAATTCTCAAAGAAAATAATAATTTTAAAAAATGGAAGGATCACAGAAGCACACAAGTAGGTCGCCCAGTTCCCAAATATTAGAGACCTTAATTAGCGAATAAACATGTTCTGCTCATTTTCCCTCATCAAACTATAAAATGCATAGCTTTCAGAGGGATGTTTTTATCAATTATCAGCTAGTTCACTGCTAAAGAAATTTACCCTACACTGACTGTTCTTCACCCCTCCTAAAATCATTTCAAGCATTACTTTAAGAACTGTTATATGAAATAAACAATGAATCCACATGTGCAGGTGGTCTATGTCGCCACAATACACATTGGCCACAGAAGACACAACTGATAGCAGACACTCATTTTCCTAAGAATATTTTTTCAAGGAGTAGAATTATTCTCTAGAATTTGATCTGCTTTGAGTATTCCTTATTAGAGTCAATACAGAGAAAATAAACGGGAACATGATTACTATGTGAACAAAAATAAGAGTGTTCAGCTGATTTTACAGTGTGTAAGGGAAATCTATAAGTTAGGAAAGGGGATTTATTTACCTTGGAGATCCTGGAGCATAACATATGCTGAGAAGAGAGTGAGACTTAATGAGGTGGAAGAAAAAAAAATCCAAATAGCCTTGGTTGAAGTGGAAGAGGAAATGTCGGGAAGAATCTCATCAGTTGCCAGGTTCTGTTAAATGAGAGACTCCTGTTGCTAGGTTCATGAATCTAGAACTTACTTCATAGGTAACAAATAAAGGATTTATATTCCCTTGTCCATTGTAAAAATGAGTTTTTACAATGTTTTCTGAAAAAGACCATAACCAGAAAGGAACACAGGCATCACTTCACCTGATGGTAAGTTTTCAGAAGATTCTGCAAGGGACAGAAGCACAAATATTTAAGAGGTAACTGCATACATCCATTAATTCCTGGACAATTGTTCATAATTGGGGATGAAATATTTAAAGGAAATGTTTCCTTTAAATATTTTTCCACTCTCTTCTATTTTATAATGGAGATTCTAGTTCTTTGTGTGATTTACTACATCTAAAATGATAGAGCCTGGGCAGTAAATTGGCTAGTTATTGATGATTTGAAGTTCAGGGGAGAAAAAAAATTTAAAAGATGATATCTGAGAGTTAACATGAAATCTGGACAAAAAATATCATTTCTCTAGAGTTCTGGATGCTATAATCATTTTATACAGTAATTTAATAAATGCAAGATTCAGCTTGCTCACTTTTTCTATAAGTTTTGTTTCTTAACTTATCTACTTCAATAGGTTTAGTCATTAATTCTGACATACTTTTCTTGGCACAATCATATCAATGGTGCATTTTTAACACAATTTTTTTCTCTACACCAGAAATACACTTTCTGTAATTATTATCAAATATAAATTGAAGCATTTTTGGATAGTGACCAACATGTCAGGGTTTTAATCATGGTTTCATGAGAGTGTCCTTAAATGTCTTTTATGGTTATTTTTACTTACATAGGCTCTTAGCACTTTATAGTTATGCATATTATTCCTTATCTAATTTTTCAAAATAAAAATACACTAAAGGTGATGGTACCCGAGAAGAGAGATCGCACATTTGGTAAAATCAATGATCCAAGAGCTTACAGACACGAGAATGAATCCCTGAAACCTGTATAAAAAAACAGATCAATGGCCTGTGCTTGCAATGTCAGCAAGGAGAAAGCAGAAATAGGCAGTTTGCTAAGACCTGCTGCCCAGACATTCTTCCCTCTTTAATGAACACCATGCCTGTGACCAACTCTGTGTCAAAGGCCAAGGTGGTTGCAGCCTAAGAAATGATTTCCAAGGCCATTTCTTAGCTTCTATAAACACAGACACACATACACACAAATACACGTTACATATGCGTATATATGCACACATGCTTATATAAATACAAGCAAACCAAAAACAAACCAATAAAAATATTAAACTTTAGAATGAACTGCACAAAGAAGATAAATATCCTCTGAGGTCTCACTAGCCAAGATGAACTGTGCTGTCCAAACATATTTTGGCATCCACACGGGATTCTTATTCACACTTTTGTACACACTCATGTGCAACAATATTTTTAAAAATGGAAAATACAAATGAGAGTAACTTTTAGCCTGAGAGAAGTGTCTGCCACCTTGAAAGAAGAAGGAGAGAAAAGAGCTTACAAATGTACTTAATGAGCAAGACAGTGTTTGAAGAGGGTTACAAATTTTATATATATATATATGGAAAAACAATCTTATTTGTTCAGCTAAGGAAGTCCACAGTTGCTGTTGAGGAAAGGTTGAAAATTAGAACATTCAGAAATAATGTGAAAATGAGAGCAAGTTATTTAAAATTGTGAGTATGTTCTAAGAACTAGGAGAGTATTAGAAACGTATTTGTACAGGGGCAAAGTGTATTCTACCACAATTAAAGAAAATTACCCAAACACAGTGTTGCGAGACCTTAGAACAAAGACTAATTGATTTTAGCCAGTTCTCTGATCTTTTGTTCTCTAAGCTGACTTCATCCTGATTTACATATGGCTGGGGCTGCCCTTCTTTTCTGTTTCTTTTAGTTCTGCTGGTCTGATGGATCAACTCTGCCAGAAGACATACCACAAAGGGCCAACGCTGCACACAACCAGACCAACTGAGGACTAGGAGAGCAGGGTTTTCTCCTGTTCCTCCTTTGTTCTCCAATAGGACATAGTGACTGTGGATGAAGTCCTGGTCCATGATAAGATTATGGTCCTTCAGTTCTGCCTGTGGATGCTGCAATTTCTTCCTGCATGGTCACCAACTGTACATGCTAAGTACAGTAGCCCTCCTGAAGTAGTGATACCCGTGAGGGTCACTGATCCTGGGAGACATAATAGTTCTCTAGGGTGGCTGTCCTATGGCCTGCGCTTTGGAGGAGAGAGACACATTCTCACCATGAAACCCATGACAAACTTAATATCCAGAAACTTCCTACTGTTCACGTACACTGACCAAGGTGATCTCCTTGCAGAGCAGCCTTTTGTGAAGAATGACTGCTACTACCACGGCTATGTGGACAGAGACCCAGAATCCATGGTCATTATTAATACCTGTTTGGGGAGTTTGCAAGGCATGTTTGAGATAAATGGCACAGCTTATGAAATTGTCCCCAAGAGCTCGACTTCAACATTTGAACACCTGACTTACAAAATGGACAGCGAAGGCTCAGAATCATTTCCCATGAGATGTGCGTTAACAGAAGAGGAAAGTTCACGACAAAGGAAACTTCAAGAAAATAATGATGATTCTCTTATGCAAAGCCAATATGAGAACTGGTGGACCCACCACAAATATCTTGAATATTATGTGGTGATAGATAATAAACAATATGTTCATAGAAACCATAATACCACAGCTTGTATTCATGATATTTTGCAAATGATCAATGGAATAAATGGTTATTATCTTCAAATAGATATTGAAGTTATTTTAACCACACTTCAAGTGTGGAGTAAACAAAATCATGTTGATGTAGAAGGAGATATTTATAATGTCCTAGACAATTTCTGCAACTGGAAGAATAAAAACATTGGCAATCAAATTAGGCATGATATCATACATCTTTTTCCCAGGCAAGGGTATGATATGTATTTAGGGCTAGCTCATGTAGGTACAGTTTGTAGAGCTGATAATTGTGCTGTTAACAGTTTCATGTCTGATTCAACGGCAGACATGGCATTCATCATCGCACATGAGATGGGTCACAATTTGGGTATGCTTCATGATGACAGTGAATGCACTTGTGGGAGACTAAGCTGCATAATGGCCCCAGCAAAATCCAATTCCAATAAATTCAGCAACTGCAGTTATGAGCAGCTCTATGAAACGATTACCAGAAGAACCTGTTTATACAACATTCCAGATGAAGTCGTCAGCACAAACCTGACCTGGTGCGGGAACAGTCTGGTGGAGGAAGGAGAGCAGTGTGACTGTGGCTCCTCTGAAGCCTGTAAAAGAGATCCATGTTGTAGTGACGACTGTGTTTTCAAACGTGGTGCTGAGTGCGCTTTTGGACTTTGTTGTAGAAGTTGCAAGTTCATACCAGCAGGCACCATGTGTAGAAGACAAAACAATGAATGTGACCTTCCAGAGTGGTGCAATGGAACTTCAGCTGAGTGTCCAGAAGACATGTACGTAGCAGATGGAAATCTTTGCCATGACGGTGGTTATTGCTATAAAAGGGCATGTCACAAACATGAGGCACACTGTCAGATGATTTTTGGCAAGGGAGCCAGGAGTGCAAATGATACTTGCTACATGGAAATGAACAAACGGGGTGACCGTTTTGGTAACTGTGGTAACAATAGCTATAACTACATACGATGTAATAGCAGTGATGTACTCTGTGGACGAATTCAGTGTGAGAACGTGATGGAGCTTCCCCGGAGGAGAAAACATGAAACAGTGCATTGGACTCGCTTCAATAATGCTACCTGCTGGACTGTGGACTATCATTTTGGAATAACCATAGCTGACATCGGAGCAGTGAGAGATGGCACGCCCTGTGGTCCCAACCATATGTGCATTGACAGGAAGTGTGTCAATAAGTCTGTTTTGTTAAGTAACTGTTCAGCATTCCGATGCAATCTGAAAGGAGTGTGTAACAATAAATATCACTGCCATTGTGATGTCGACTGGGAGCCACCAGACTGTCTCCAAAATGGCTTTGGAGGTAGTATAGACAGTGGGCCTCCTCCACGGAGATTAACAAATTCCAACTGGGGTAAATATTCGCTAGCTTTTTTACTTCTTTTTGTGGTTGTGTTACTTTCTATAACTGGCATAATTAGAAGGGTGCAATATTCCTTAAACTGAAACCGCAAGCAGAGCCACAACCAGACCCTTCATCCGGTGCCAAAATTTCACCTGAAGAGCAAGACCCCAACCTTAAATATTTACTTGCACTAAAGGTAAAAAGAAAACATGAAGGAAGTAATAAAAAATACTTATCCTATAAGAATTCCTTCGTGTATTGGCATGTAGACTTCTGAACATAGGAATATCATTATGTATGTGTGCCTGAAATCCAGGCCATAAGTTCTGAAGACTTCCCTTGTTTGAATACCAAAAGCATTCACCACCAAATAAAATGAGATCCTATCATATTTCTACTTTTCTTTAGTTTAAGCAATTTTTTTTTTTTTTTGCTTTGCTTGTGATTGAATTGATGTCTGTCATCCACTCGCTTAGGTCCAACCTATGGGACTCTGTTTGTGTTTCTTTGCATTTGGTTTCTCTGAGCTCTAAACCCCTTACCCTTTCCATCCTGCTTTATCCCATAGAGAGAAGGCACCTCCAAATTTTATTTCCTCATGACATAGTCCGTCCGCAAAAAACCTGTCCCTAGGAGGGCCAGAGTAAGATTGGAAACCTGCGAGAATGTTTGGAGACTCTCATCATGGGAGAGCAATAGTTTCTGCTCTCACATGATGCTCTCAGTATTTCTCACTCCGCTGGACATTGTAACACAGTTCTCAGAACTGCCCAACAACGTATCTGTCCTGGTTACGTCCTGTAATGAAACACCATGACCAAAACAACATGGAAAAGGAGTTTATTTGGCTTTATACTTCCTTATCACTCTCCATCATTTCATGAGGTCAGGACAGGAACTTAAACAGGGCAGGAACCTGGAGCCAGGAGCTGATGCAGAGCGCATTGAAGGGCTGCCACTTGCTTGCTTGCTCCTCCTGACTTGCTCGGCCTGTTTTCTTATAGAACCGAGGATCAGCAGTTCACCATCCACAATGGCCAACCCCCTCCTTAGCAACCGATCACTACACAAGAAAAGGTCCTACATTTTCTAGATTTCCTACAGCTCGATCTTACAGGGGCATTTTCTCAGTGAAGGTGTCCTCCGCTCACGTGCCTCCACCTTGTGTCAGGTTGACAAAAATCTAGCTAACCTAATACCATCGTCTTGCCTAGAGATTTAGCACAATGATGAAACATCACAACTCTAATTATGATCTCAGGTCTATAGAAATTCCAGTAGCAAAGTCTGTCCTTGGAGATTATCCTCCCTCCGCCATGAAACAGCCTTCAAAACTTTAGACACCTATCCAGACCTTCTGCCCTTTGATAACCAGTCCTAGTGCAGAGAGCTTTTGTCAGCAAAGACATGAACGTTTCTGATTATGGAATAGCGGTACACTTTAGTCTTATCTGAAATCGGAATTTTTGTCATTTCCCTTTACAAATATGGGAAGAGAATTTAAGCTTAGATATTATTTTCTTAAAATCTCTAACAGAAAACAATAGATCCCAACACTCAATTCTGAATCAACTTTGTTTGGCTATAAAATGAGATCAAGAAGATATTCTCAAATTTGTGTTGGAATAAATAAATATAAGTAAATCCTATTTTCTTACAAAACGAAATTTAAGTCCCCTATTAAAGTTTAAAAAACAAATTTTAAAATCAGAAAGGAATCCTTTTCTCAAAACAGTGACTGGGGCTAATCTCACCTCCCAGACTGTATTGTAGTCATGTTTTAGGCTTCTTCAAATACCACCCTATCTGCACACATTGGCAGCGGAATTCTCAATAAAAACTTTGAAAACCAGAAGAACCTGGAATCAATAAAATTCAAGTCCTAAAACACTGGGATTGCCTATCTAGAATAGTATATGCAGCAAAATGACTTTCTATGACTGAAGGAGAAAGATTTTCTATTACATAAACAGCTAAGGAGGTTAGATCCAACAAATCAAACAGTATTTGGAGCAAAAGAAAGAAATGAGCATAGCATAGAGGTTGCACCACTAAGAACACAATCAACATCATCCACCAGCTGGTCTGAGAGCATCTCTTAGCAGTCCTTATGGCCTACATATGATCACAAAGGAGGATCTTAGTGAATTCATTCCGTTTAAAGGAATCCCTGAAGCGACTGAATCCTTTACTTCCTAAGATTAACAAACTGCTTTGGTGAATGGAATGTTTTATCTCCGCATAGAAAAGCCTATGGTTCCACCTCCCTTTCAACATCTTGGGTCTGAGCAAGACTCCCTCTCAGATCATCTTCGATCATTCCATCTTCGCTCCCTCCGTCTTAGAAGATTCCTTTCAACAACGTTTTCTTTAAAATATTCATGCAACGTTCATCAGGACAGAAGGTGTATAATAAGGGGTGTCTGCTGTGCCTTCAACTGGCTAACATTATACTGATTTTATAAAAATACTTTGGAAGCTTTCTACTGATTTTCTTTATGTGGAATATTGTTTAAAGTATTGATATTAGTTCTTGTAGGGATTTGAGTAAGAAATCTGCCCCCCCCCCATAGTCTTGTACATTCATTCGAACACTTGGTTCCCATGTGGTGGAGGTGCTTGGGAAAGTTTAGGAACTGTAACCATGCTGGAGAAAATACGTTGCAGGAGGCAGGTGTTGAGTTTTTAAAAGCCGCCTGCGGTTTCCAGTCATTGTCCATCCTTTAGCTTTGGGATTCAGGATGTAAGTACTCAGGTTTATGGTCCTACTCTCTCATGCTTGCCTTTTGCTGTCATGCTGTTGCCAGCATTATGGACTCTAATCCTCTAAAAACCGGAGCCAGAATCTACTCTTTCTTCTTCAGGTTGTCTTGTTCCGTTTATTTCATCACACTCCCAGAACAATGACACATGCAGTTATTTGTTTGGGAGAATTCTTCAATGAATTCACCTTGACTTTAGTTACTTGGTTTTTCTTTTCTCCTAAAGTGTTTTAATTTTATTATATATACAAGGATTTCACACTTGTATATAACATAATTTAATCAGGTTTACGCCCTTCAACTTCTTCTACACCTCTCTAAAAATTCTCTCTCATGACACCAAGTACTGTTTTTGAAAAGCACTGAGTCATTTTGGTACCATATGTGTGGATGTACAACAACCCACTGGAGTATAAAGAACTTACCAGAAGCATTATGTTGGAACAAAATGTCTTTCTTGCTGCTCAGTAATCATCAAGAGTCAATAGCTAATCCACTGTGGGTAGAATTCCAGGCACTCTGCCATTTATGCAGTAATTGCATCTGACTTGACATTGTGCAGGTCTTCACGTACGATCACACCCACTATATGTCAGCCCTTTCTGATCGGAAGGCAATGTTAGAGCAGACCTCTCAAAACTCTGACTTTTATAATCTATAGTATGCTTCACCTTTACTGATGTGGAAGAGAAAATCTAAATAACCTTGGTTGAAGTGGTAAGGAGCTATTGGGGAGAATCTCACCAAGACCAGTATAAAATAGGGCTCTCGGCTATAATCAAACTTCATCCTCTCCTGAACTTTTAAAGATGATTTTACTAAATGAAGAGTGTTGAAATTATAATGATTTTTAAAGACAGAACGTAGAAAAATATATAAATTAACCTGCAAAAATTCCAAAATCAAGGATGAGGTAGGATTAAGGGATGAGTAATTTTTTTTAATTC
>NC_022032.1:17345561-17350818 GCF_000317375.1 Microtus ochrogaster | reverse complement strand
TATATACATATATACAAATTACTCAACTGTAAATAATGGGAAAAACAGCTGTTACAAAGAATTTTATTTGGTTAACTTATCTAGAAATTGATTCTATTTCTCTAACTTTTTGAATACACATCTATATGCCATACAACATATTTTTTAACATTGGAATTTACTGTCATTCAAATGATATCTCTGAATAGTTGACTATTAATGAGTATGTGTACATAATTCTAGTTTTATCCCTGAGAGGTGGGGTTATAGGCAGTTGTAATGCTCTTCATGTTGATGGTGAGAATTAAATTCTGGTGCTCTGCAAGAACAGTAAGTGCTCTTGACCACTGAGCCATCTTTCTACTGAGCTGGGTAAAACACTTTTGGCTGGCAGTTTTATTCCCTTAAGCACAATAATTATCTCTTGTTTTTTTCTTCCGTCCTTAGGATTTCTGGAGAAGAGTCTGCTTCAAGGCACTTTGGAGCACACTTCTGTCATTTGCTTGTTTATTTTGCTGCCTTCTGAATTCTCTCTTTCCCTATGTCTTTTGAAGCTAGACTATAATATGTGACAGCATCGTCATATTTTAGCTAAAATTCATTATTTTTGCTGTACTTAATCTGAATTTATGTTTGGGTTTGACAATTTTTGTCTTTAAAGCCTACTTTTTAAATAATTCTATAAACCTTGAAGTTACTGATGTGCTATCCTATATAGAATCAGCTTTTGTTTTTGAGACAAGGTCTCTCATAGAACCTGACACTCATCATTTCTGCTACAGGTGCTGGCAAGCAGCACACAGGATCTACCTGTCCCCTCTCACTTTGAAGAGCTACTGTTACTTCCATTGACACACACTACCATTCCCAGCTTCTGTGGGCTCTGTGAATTTAAATTCAGGTTCTATGCTGTTCTACACACTTCATCCATTGGTCCTCTTCCCTGAGCCCAAGTTAGTTGGTTTGTTTTAATTTAATTTTATTTTTTTTTAATTTTTGAAATTTCTCATATAAAAGTCTTGTCGTTATCCTTCCCTTTAGCAAACTCCTCTCAGAGTTCCCCCAACAAAACCTGATTCACACTGTTTCTTAGAAGAAAAAGAAAGAGGAGAAGGAAAAGGAGACGGAAAAGGAGGTGGAGAAGAAGGAACTGTGGATTCCATTTTTATTTTCTTGGCCAGATATTTGCCCTCCTCTGGCCTGTGGTTGATATAACCAGTGTAATCCTTTTGAAGAAACCTGATCTTCTCTGGTCCAGAAGATAGCATTAACAAATAGCTTCTTGATTAGCAAGGGGACATTGTGCTCATTTCATATTATCCATGCTGAGATTTTGTCCACTTTAGAGCTGTGCAGAATTAGGCTATGCTATAGAACCATATCTCTGTAAGTTCATGTATACACCAGTTCCTCTGTGTCTGGAAAACACTGTTTCTGTGGAGTCACCGCTAGATGTGGTTCTTCATATCTCCCTGCCTTTCCTAAAAGCTCCCATGTACAGGAAAAAAATGCATTGATGTGTGTTTTTCTGTTTCTGGATTACAACAATCAGGATGTCTCTAGCTCCAACTACATATCTGCAAATTTCAGTTTTCTTAACAAACAATATTAAATGTAGAAATATTTCATATTTTCATCATTTTCTTCAATAAAGGGACATCAACACTGTTCTTACTTTTCTGACTATTATGACTAAAACTTCAATGAACTTGGATTAGCAGGTATCTCTGTAGAAAGATGGTAAGTAATTTAGATAGATGATCTGGTATGGTAGAGCTGAATCTTGTAGCCAGTCATTGTTAGCTTTTGGGAAAAAAAAAACTTTATACTGTTTTCTACAGTGCTCTATAAGTTGGGGCTCCTACCAGCTCTTTACCTGCATCCTCTCTGGCACCTGCTATCATTTGTTTCATAGATCTTGTCCTTGAGTAATACAAGATCTCAGAATGGTTCTTATTTGGAACTATGAGGTCTACAGAGCTTTAACCTTTTAAGTGTTTCACAACTGCTTTTATTTCATCTTTTGAGAACTCTTTCTAATTCTGCTCCAAGGATTACAGTCGGGCTATTTGTTATCCCGGTGTCTAGTGCTTTATTTTGTTTTCCCCCCCTAATTTGTTTGGTCTTTTTAATTCTTTGGATATTCTCAACATGCACATTCCTCAAAAAGCTGAGAATCAATCACAGTATCTAGCTATACCATTCTGGTACTGATACCCAAAGGACTCTATATCTTACTACAGATATACTTACTAATGTATGTCTGTTGCTATGCTATTTATAGGAGATGGCAATTAGATACAGCCTAGAATAAACTGCTGACTGATAATGATAAATTGACATTTTATCATGTATGACTTTTACTTGAAAATAATGTTCTTATGGTAATTGTATTTTAAGATATAGCTCACAGTTCATTAAGGTGGAGTACAATGTATACACAGACAGTGGTAGGTTAAAAAAAAAATACCACAATGTTCCCCTGCTCAGGGACTCATTAGCCCGAAGAAGGATCCTGAAGTTAATCACTCCTTAGCAACAAGAAAGTGTGGCTATAAGGACATCATGGTATTAAAATTCTAAACTCAAAATCTGCCAGTCAGTAAATAAATGTATCCTATTTAGTGCTACAGTCACTGTGTGTTATCTTACAATGATCCTTATAGAAAATTATTCAAGAGTGAAAAGACTCAGGTCAATTCTTGGCTGTTTACAAACCAGAAGAAAATATGTGAAAATCCAAAGAGAGTCACAGTAGTGATATGGAAATAAGAAAGAAGGGTCACTGGGCAGCAATGGTACACACCTTTAATTCCAGAACTAGAGAGGCAGAGCAGGCAGATTTGTGAATTCGAGGCCAACCTGGTCTACAAAGAAAGTTTCAGAGAAGCCAAGGACACAAAGAAAAACCCTGTCATAAAACAGAAAAAAAAAGGAGGAGGAATAGTCAAGGAAGAGCATCTTTATGTGCTGTGTTTCCAGATACAACCCACTTTCAATAGCAAAAGACTAAAGTTACTTAGAAGCTTCATATTATCCCCATCACAATGGCCAAGATTAATAAAACCAAAAATGTCACATGCTGATTAGGACGAGATGAGAGGGAACAGTTATTTACTGCTCGTAGAATGCAAACTAGTACAACCACCGTGGAAATCAGCATGGAGATTCTAAAGTAGAAAAAGAGATTTCTGACAAACTATATTTATGTGAACCTTGGACACATGCCCAAAGGGCTCCAAGCCTTACTGGAGGGATTACTCCTCATCTGTGTTCGTCACTGACCTAGCCATAACAACCAGAAATAGAAATAGCCCAAATGACTCACAGTTGATGAAAAGATAATGAAAATACAGTACGTTTACACCGTGGAATATTATTCGGTTATTAAGAAAAGTGAAATTTGCAAGCAAGTTGATGGAGCTAGAAACAATCATCCCGAGGAAGATAAAGAAGCACTGCATGTTTCTCTTAAAAGTGGATGGGATGTTGCCATTTATGGTATAGATATGTGTGCTTCATTTTTAATACACACAAAAGATAGGTGTCTAGTAAGAGAACAGGGTGCAACATAAGACCTGCCCTGAAAGAATATGTTTAATACAGAATTATAAAAGAATAAAGGGGAAATTAGAGCAGGATGATTAAAAGGGATTGGTGATAGGAGGACTGGATAGAAGCAGAAATATGAGGAAGGATAACTGACAGTGATGTCATTAGAAAAGCCATAGGAAACCTACTACTGTAGAAGCATAGGCATACATACATACATACATACATACATACATACATACATACATACATATATACATGGATACATACACATACATAATTTAAACAGAGACACAATTATAATGGGTGAGACTTGCCCCAGTCTCAGGGGGCACTTATGCTACCAAATAAAACTTCTAGCACCCGGAATGAACTACATCTTTTCCAGGAGTTAGCCAAAATGATTCCATAAACCCCCAACCATTACAGGATATTACCAACGCCATTGCTTACCAATTACAACAAATGCTGAGACACTCTTGGTGATGATATCACGTATTTGTAGCATATAATATGGAAAAAATCTGGATGATAGTAAACTGGAGACTTAACCTGTACATGCAAGGTTTCACATATGTCTTAAAGGTACCATATATGCTTTGAGAGTAGAGACACACTCATCAACCTTCCCCAGCTGTAGCACAGCTATGCCAAATAGCTGTATGTAACACAGCTGTAGCAATGACCTGTCTAAAGATGTGCACACTGACACACTAGTGGAAATGTGGAAATATTGGTGAGAATGTTCTGGGATTCACCAAGCCCCTTTTGATTAGGTTTAAATTATACTCCATGCTATGGAACCCAGATTTGCTATTGGTTCTGTTAAACTAGATAAGTCTTATGGCCTCAATGGAAACCTACAATTATTAGTTCACTAAAAATTACAATAGAATGATCTATTACAGCTAATGGCCTAGTGCTATAACCATAGATGAGAGTTTTATTCAGCTCTCATCAAAGAAAATTCTTCAAGCAGTGAAGAGAAAATAACAGAGACCAAAACTGAACAATGTACAGAAAGTAAGATAGTTTAGAGTGTTCCTCCATAAATGTGATGTCTTTATGAAAACCCTCCCTTGGGTGTTAGAAATTATTGTGAAAGAGAGAATGGAAAGATTATAAGAGCCAGAGACAATGCACGATTTAAAAAAAAAATAAAAATAAAACAGGATTTTCCAGACACAATAGGACAGACTCACTAATGTACTCAGAAAAACAATGAGAAAAGACCAGCACATGCTCAGTCCATACAGAATCCCAACAAGAAGTGGATATAAAGAGTCACCAATAGATAAACATGATCAAAATACATTGTATGGAACAGAAAAAACCTTCACCCCCCCAAAAAAATGTTTAAAAAGTCTCACTCCTAACTAGGAAGTTTTTTGCAAGTGATAATTGCTGGAAGAAGAAAGAAAATAGTTTTCTTCAGTGGAGCAAAATGAGGTTTATGAACTACACTCACTCATTCCTGAGCAGACAAAATGATCACATGTAGTTAGCCAACACTAATCAGGCTACAGGCTTTCTAGTGTCTTTTTTGTTGTTTGTTTCATTTTTCGTTTTGTTTTGTTTTTGTTTTTTTCTAAACAGGATTTTGCTGTAGCTATCAAGCCTGTTCTGGAACTAGCTCTTGTAGACCAGACTGGCCTGAAACTCCCAGAGATTCACCTGCCTTAGCCTTAGTGCTGGGATTAAAGGTATATGCCACCACAACGGGTTT
>NC_022032.1:17342299-17345116 GCF_000317375.1 Microtus ochrogaster | reverse complement strand
ATCTTCTCCCTCCTTCTGCTCCTCATTGGGACCTTGGGAGCTCAGTCCAGTGCTCCAGTGTGGGCCTCTGTCTCTAAGGTTCTAAGGTGATATGCAAGATATTTGTCAGTATTGCTGTAGGTTTTGGTGTCATGAAAGGGAGCATGGATCTGAGAGGATATGCAAGATGAGAAAGAATGTAATAAAATATAAAGTATAAGATTCTCAAGGAAAATAAGAATAAAAAAGATGGGTCATCAAAGCACGGAAAACAGGTCATTGAGCTCCCAGACATTAGCAATCTTAATCAGTAAATAAACACCCCTTACCCTCATCAACCTATGAAATGCATGGCTCTCAGACTGATGTTTTATCAATTATCAGCTAGTTCACTGCCAAAGAAGTGTTTATCTATACTGTCTCTCAGCCCTGGCCTTCGAAATCCATTTCATGCATTAGCTTAATAACCATTATATGAAACAAACAACGAATCTATATGTGTAAGTGTTCAATGTGTCTGGGGTACTCACTGACCAGAGAAAGATAAATTAAGACACTCAATTTTTTTCCATTCTTTTTTTGTAAAAAAAATTTTTTAGAGAGAAAACAAGGCATCATTTTTCATTATACATACCAATCCAAGTTCTCACTCTGTCCCCTCCTCCCATTCCCTCCATATGCCCTCCCACCCCACCCTCACCAAGTCCCTGGAGAGGATAAGGAACATTGCTTTGCAGAAGGTCCAAGGCCCTCCCTACTATATCTAGGCTGAGCAAGGTATACATCCAAAGAGAATAGGTTCCCAAAAAGCCAGTACATTCAGTAGGGATAAATCCTGGTGCCGCTGCCAGTGGCCCCTCAGTCTGCCCCAGCCATGCAACTGTCAACCACATTCAGAGGGACTAGTTTGGTCCTATGCTTGTTCCTTCCCAGTTCAGCTCGAGTTGATGAGCTCCCATTAGCTCAGGTAGACTGTTTCAGTGACTGTACCCATCACGGTCTTCACTTCATATTTTCATTCCTCCCACGCTTCATCTGGACTTTGGGAGCTCAATCCAGTGCTCCAATGCTGATCTCTGTCTCTGTTTCCATCAGTTGCTGGATGAAGGTTCTATGGTGATATTTAATACATTCATCAGTCTGACTAGAGGGCAAGTCAAAATCTGACCCTCTCTCTATTGCTTAGGGTCTTAGCTGGGGTGAATTCCTTGAAATCGTTCCACTCTCTTCTATTTTATTATGGCGAATCTAGAATTTTTAGTGTGATTCACTACATCTTGAATTATAGGAGAACTTGGGTGGTAAATGGCTAGCTAGAGATGAATTTGATGAAGTTGTGGAGAGACAAAAGGTAAAAGACAATAGCAGAGAGCTAAACTTAAATCTAGCTTGTTATAGTTGTGCCAAGTTTTATATAAAAAAATTGTATTTTTTCTCTAGAGTTCTGGATTATAAAATCATTGTGTATAGTGTATAAATGCAAGATTCAGCTTGCTCAATTATTCTTTAAGGTTTGCTTTTAACCTACCTACTACCATAGTTTTAGTCATTAATTCTGACATATTTTTTCTTGATGCAGTCCCAACAATGGGGCATTTTTAATAAACAATTCTTTTCTCTACACCAGAAATACACTTTCTATAATAATTATCAAATGTAAATCAGTCTAGTTCAGAGAGCAATCAACACGTTAGAGTTTTAATCACAGTTTAATTATATTGTCTTTCAATGTCTTTTATGGATACTTTTTCTTATGTGATCTCCTAACATTCTACATGGTAGTGCACCTTATTCCTTATTAATTTTTCAAAATAATACACTGAAGATTCTGATAGCAGACATGAGAGATTGATCATTTGGTGAATTGAATGTTCCAAAAGCATATGGACATGAGAATAAATCCCTGAAACTTATGTAAAAAGGCAGGTCAGTGGCCTGTACTTGCAATGCCAGCAGTGAGGAATCAGAAATACGAAGACTGCTATGGCTTTCTGGCCAGTCATTCGTCCCTCTTTCATGGCAAAGGAGGAACATGAGAAGGTCTTGATGTCCAAGTAATGTTCCTCCTTTGTTCTCAAATAGGACATAGTGACTGTGGGTGAAGTCCTGGTCAATGATAGGATCATGGTCCTGTGCTCTGATGCCCATACCCTGTGTCGGATTAATACAAATCTAGCCAGCTCAAAATCATTGTTTTGTGTTCTAGGCTCTAGAGAGTCAGCACGACTATGACACACACACACACACACACACACACACACACACACAGAATTCTGGTCTCTGGTCTACTGTTTCCAGACACGAGAGCATAACATCTGTTTTTGGAGATTAGCCTCCCACATCCGGGGAACAGCCTTCAAAGCCATAAACGACGATCCACATCTTCTTCCCATTGATCTCTAGTTCCAGTGTAGTCACACATTCCAGTGACAGGGCTTGTCAACTCAAGAGTAAGTGTTTCTAATCATGGAGAGATGCCACACTTTATTCCTGTGCTGAAATCCGTGTCTCATGATCTCCGTTTACTAATGTGGGAAGATAATTTACCCCTTGATTTTATTTCCTTTAAGTCTATAACCAAAAATGGTACAGCCTCATGCTCACCAGTTGATCAACTTTGTAATAACATGAAGACATTAAGATATTGATGAAATTGTGTTGCGTTAAATAAATACAAGCAAATCTAGTTTGCTTTGGAAACAAAATAAAACTTTCCCATTAAGTGTTATAAAAGGAGCCTAGGCAGTTTGGATGCTCAACTTGCTAGACCTGGATGGAGGTGGGGGTTCCTTGGACTTCCCACAGGACAGGGAACCCTGATTGCTTTTCGGGCTGAGG
>NC_022032.1:17332923-17341749 GCF_000317375.1 Microtus ochrogaster | reverse complement strand
CTGGGATTAAAGGCGTGCGCCACCATCGCCCGGCTAGCACCACCACACTTTTCTATATCAAGAGTCTACCCTGATGACTGTCACAGCCCATGCCATCTCCGTGTTTCTGCACCGTGCTTTATCTAGATGTAGTCCTGTAAGGAGTGCCAAACCTAATATGACCAAACACACTACACTACTTCATCCTAAGCAAGGAAAGAGTTGGTCAAGAAGAGCATACTGTCTTCACCATACATATACCAAACTCGAATATACTCTATTTCTTAAGAGAATTTGCTGTTAAAGCACATTAATATCAACCTATCAATAGTAGGTGATGCTAATACCCCACTTTCTCCAATAGACATTAATCTAGAAAAAAATTTACAAAGAAATAACAAAAATAATTGACATCACATATCATAATGGACTTGATATATATCTACAGAATTTTGTCCGCAAACACAAAAGAATACATACGTTCTTCTCATCAGTAAATGTCAGCATCGGGACCAGGCCAAGCAAAGGATGCTTCACAGGTCTTTATGAAAGGCTAAAAGGAACTAGTTCTGTGTCTTTGTCCAGATGGGCTGCGTCTGGGACCTTGAGGGTGTCAAGTTTTCAGTTCCTGGGAACTCTACTTTGCCTCTGAAAGTCTATGGTTATCAGTCCCAAGCTGCTGTGTGTTTGGTCTGTGTTGCTCTTGAGATAGCCTGTGTTCCCTATACACTACATTGCACAGTAATCTTCTGGCTGACTCTGTCTGTGTACTGCAAATAGTACATGAAACAGTGCTGCTAGAAACATTTGCTGGCCTGAGCCATCAGCTAATATAGTTAGTCTTCCTGACCCCAGCTTTCTGTCCTGTTTGTTTTCTTATTCATGTTCTTCTCCTACTGAAACCTTGCAGTTCAGAACCCTCATTTGTGCAGATCAAGTAGCTGAAGACTTTCTAAAATAGATCACATTGGGAGCACAAAGTAAAAAATTACAAATTTAAAGAGATCAGATAACACATTGTATCATATATGATAATAATGCAATGAAACTTAAAATTCACAGAAAACAAATCTCTCAAAGATATGATAATTCATAGAGTTTAAATAAATCATTACTGAATAATGAGTGAGTCCAAGAAGAAATAAAAATGTTTTCCTGAAAGTATATGAAACTGAGAACACAACACAATCAAACATCTGGGATATATAGAATGACGTCAATGCTCCAAGTACCGAAATTTTAAAAAAATCAGGAAGAACTCTAGTAAATGATCTCATGGAACAATTCAAAAAAATGAAAAACAATAACAAATTAGCCAATGTCAAGAAATAATACAAATCAGAGCAAAAACCAATGAAATATAAAGGAAAACAAGACAAAAAAAGTCAATGAATCTAAGAACTTATTCTTTGAGAAAATAAGCAGAATTGTCAGACCCTTCATTCAACCAATCTAAGGAAAGTAAACAAAAAAAAAAGGACACAAATTAATAGGACCAGAGATGAAGAGGGAAACATAACAGCATACATCAAAGAAAATCAGATAAGGGGTTACTCTAAAAATCATTACTCCATTAATCTTCAAAAAAACAAGAGAGGTTTTGGAAGAAGTTGCCAATCTAAGAAGATGGTAACAGTCTAGACAGATTCATAAAAAATTAGAAGTAATAAAAAGCGTTCCAATGTTAAAAATGGTCTAATGCCAGTTGGATTTATCACAGAATTCTAACAGACTTTGGAGAAGATTTACAGTCAATTATTCTTAAACATTCATGGAGATAGTAAAACAAACTCCTAAGAAGCTGGTGACACTCTAATACCACAACAGGACACAACAACAACAAACCTACAAGCCAATAACCAGGATGAATATAGACTCAAAATGCTTTATAAAATACTTTCAAACAGAATACAGACATATATCACAAAGACTACTTTCCATGAACAAGTTATCTTTATTCCTAAAATACAGGCATGGCTCAACATATATGTTTGAATAAATGTAATATATCACATGCATGGATCTTACATAAAAGACACCTGATCATTTCAATGGATGCAGAAAATGCCTTTGACTAGATCCAACATTATTTTATGATGAAAGTTCTAGAGATTATAGGGCTGAAGGCAACATAGCTCAACACACTAAAGTCTGTAGAGGAGAAATCTGAAATGAGAATCAACCTAAATGGAAAAAAAAGTTCAAGCAATCACAATGAAGTTAGGAATGAAACAGATTCCTACACTCTCCACTTCTTTTCAACATTCTGCCTGAAGTACTGGCTGGAGCAGTAAGGGAGGAGAAAAAAATATGGGGATACTAAAGAGGAAGGAAGAAATTAAACTGTATTTGCACAAGTCATAAAATATACATTAGAAATACCAAAAACTCTACCTTAAACCTTCTAGAAATGATAAACAAATATAACAATGTGGTAGGATAGAGAGTCACCTTGTACAAACCAATAGCATTCCTATGACCTAACAGCAAACGTACAGAGAAAGATATCACAAATGTACTCTCATGCACAATAGCCTTAAAGAAAATATAATATCTAGGAATGAACCTAATCCAGGAAGTGAAGAGCCTCCAGAATGAAAGCTATAAATAAGCTATAAATCTTTAAAGGCAGGTACTGAAGGAAACTGGAATATGGAAAGACATGCCATGCTCAGTAATAATGAATTAATATTGCAAAAATAACCATTTTTATCAAAAGCCATTTATAGATTCAAGGCAACCTCAATCAAAACTCCCATCTCATTCTTCACAGGAGTACAAGGTATCCTAGACATCATATGGGACCACAAAAGAACCCAGATGGCTCTAGCAATCCTGAGCAGAGGAGCAAAGCTGGAGATGTTAAAATTCCAGACCTTAAGGTATATGACAGAGACATAATAATAAAAACAATATGGCACTGGAATAAAAACAGTAGGACAAAACCCAAGGCACGAACTTGAGCACAGTTAGCTTCAGCCACTTAATACTGGACAAAGATACCAAAAGCATAAGCTGAAGAAAGAATCTTCAACAAATGGTGCGGGGAAAAATAGAATCCACATGCAAAAGAAAAATTAGAGCAATGTTTATTGCATTGCACAAAAACTAACTACAAATGCGTCCAAAACCTAGTTAAAATACGTAACGTTGCAACTTACAGAAATATATTTATATATATTGTTTAGCTATACAAAAGGACTGCATGAATAGTTTTTTTTCACCCAAGGACTAAGGCCAACAATTAACAAGTGGGAGTTCATAAAACTAAAAAGCCTTTTTATAGCTTACAGAGAACAATTAACTAAGAGAAGAGGAAGCCCACAGAGTGGGAGAGAGTCTTTGCCAGCTGTATATCTGACAGATATTATGAATATCCAGAATATATAATGAACTCAAAGAATAAGAAAGAAAAATGTGGGGGGATTGGAACAGGAACTGTGAGGAGTGGAGTGAGGGAAAATCATGGTCAGCATGTATTGAAAATAAAATAAAAATTTAAATAAATAAAAATTTAAAACTGAGGAGGCTAGGACCAGAAAACAGTTCTCAACGAAAGAAACTCTGCTTATGAAAAATCTTGAAAACTGTTCTTAGTCCCTAGCCATTAGGAAAATGAAAATAAAAACAACTTTGGAATTTTATTATATCCTAGTCAGACTGGGAAAGATCAACAAAACAACCAACAAATTTCTGGAGTGGGTGTGTGGAAAATGGAACCCTCAATCACTTATGGAGGGATTGCAAACTGGTTCAGTTCCTATTAAAACCAGTGTCGATAATTCTCAAAAGGCTAGAACACATCACCTACCTATACAACTCTACTCAAAGATACTTGCTCAGCCATGTTCAATGCTGCTCTGTTCACAATAGCTAGGAAATGGAAACAACCTAAATGAATTTGCAGATAAATGCATGCAAGAAGAAAGATCATATTGAGTGAGACTACCCAGACCTTTCTAGATAAATATTCCACATAACTCTTCTATTGATGCTCCTAAGGCAAAATTCTTCAGATATGAGTACAACTCCTAGAATAACCAGAGAAACAAAAGGAATAAAACGGAACCATGGATGCTTGCATGGTTGGGGAGCAACAGAGAAAGGAATGACAGCGGCATCAATGTTCTCATTTGGGAAAAGAGAAAAGGGAAGTTCTAAGTAGAAGGTGGGATGGAAATAAATACAGATGAAGGGAAAGTGGTAAAATATCAGGAAGAATGTCTGAAAAAGTCATAAGGAAACAGACTATTGATTTTATCTACCTCAAATTATAATGCAAGTAAATCTGTAGATAAATACACATATATACCTTAAATGAAGTGTTTTTCAACTGGGTTGTCAGTGACTCATTAAAGAATTAAATTAAAATTAAATTCCCATATCAGGAATGAGAACCCCTCTTTCAAGTTGTTGGTTAGGTATATCCAAGAGACCTCTAAAATATACAGCTTATTACTATTTCTCTCGGTTGCTCCCAGAAGTGTAGTGTAAATCCTATTGCTGAATAAACGCTGTACACCAGACACAGGGCTCAGAGGCCCCTGGACTGGAACTGACTTAAACACCTCCTCTCTAAGGAATAATTTTCATGGTATAAGAAGGTACCATAAAAGCCTTCAAAGGAGCAGAAGATCCAAAAGTACTACCTAGCTATTAGGATTATGAACCACAAAAAGAAACAGCAGGCATGATTATCCATACAGTAGTGGCCTTCATACCTTGGCTGCTATCAAAATCTCTGACTGGACTTAAGAACTTCTCAAAAAGCGGGAAATCAACTCTGGTACTGACCACCTAGTCAACTACCCAGGGTGACTCGTAGCTCTTAAAGGAAAACCTGTAACCACCACTTTAGGAAGACAGTCTAATTCCTAACTACACATACTCTAAATATTTGTGCTTGTACCCACAAATAAGTATAGTCCTTACCCCTAATCAAAGATACTTCTCTTTGCAACAGATGGAGAACCTTAGGGAAAACCACAACCAAACAAAATGAAGTATGGAACCCAGTCTCAATAGATACATTGAAAAAACTACCCTATACCTAAGGATCAGGTAAAATTATCAAAGAGGGGGCAGACTGTAAGAGTCAGAGGATCAGGGAGTTTGCCTATGGGATGGCATCTCCTAAGAGCTCATAAACTACACACATAAACCCTCACCAGGGTGACTGATAAAACGTGAACTGGATAAGGACGAAAGAAATGCCAGAAGAGATGGGAGAAAGCCCAAGATGCCTCACACAAAAATGTTAGACAAGTAATAAATGCTGAGAATGGGAAAAATGGTCTTTCCCAGAGAAGAACACACCAATTTGTATTACAATACCAAAAGGCCCTCCCTAAAATCATACATAATATTGTACAGCCTGAGAAGGTCATATTTAGGGATATATGTGTAAACAATATAAAAACATTTATAGATATATAAACATTATATATGTATATATGTGCATATATATATGCGCATATATATTCATGTGACAACAATAGAAATTGAATCCAGGAGTTTGAAAGAGATCAAAAAAGGTTATAAAGGAGGTATTGGAGGAAGGAAAGTGTAAAGGAAAATGATGTAGTTATTTTATACTCTCACAAAATTAAAAGTTATTTTTTTTCAAAATGGAAGGAAAACAGGTCAGAATGTGCTCTGTGAGAGGATAAAAAGTAAAAATAAATAAATGTATTTCTCTAAGGAAAAAGTCATTTTTTTTTCCAGAAAAAAATGAGAGCAGCATAATTGAGACAAAATGTCTTGTGTATTTTTTCAGGGTTAGCATACAGAATCTGTGGTCCAGAGAGGCTAAGGCTGCAGCTCATGCTGGCAGCCAAACTTGATATTTTAATAGTCAGCAGGTGGATCTTGTTTTGAAAGCTTGAAAGAGAGCAGCAGAGTCTTGGCATGTTGAGAGGCTGTGGGCAGAAGAGGAGTGTAGTCTCAGTTGTTGGTAGAGGCTGCAGGATTGAAGGGATCCTCAAGAAACGGAATCATATAATGAGGTCAGAGTCCCTGAAGAGAGCCCATGAAAGGATACTGGAATAAGTATAGGCCATCTGCAGCAGGAGACCCCGACATTTTTGAAATTCCAGTGCCATGGGATGGCCAGCAAAGGCAGCAGCAGCCATGAAGTGACTAGCCTGAGGCAATTAGAGAAGCTGTATGTGCTATGGATGGTTAATCTCAAGAAAGAGAACAAGTTGCCTTTGGAGCCCATAGGATTATGAGCAGTTTTCAAGCACCAAGCACTAATTTTTTTCCGCTGTTGGACATGATTTGGCTTTAATCTGGTTGTTAATCTTTTCTGGCTTTTCCTTTTTGAAATAAGAAGCAATTGTTTTTATTGTTTTAAAGATGCAGACAGTTTAAAAACTGGAATTAAAGAGAGGCTCTAAAATTCAAAAGAGATTTTGGATACATTAAAGAAGTAGAAATATGTTCAAAGTGTCTGAAATATAAAAACGATAGGACTTTTAAAAGTCAGAATATTTTATACGGTGAGATTAACATACCATCTATAAAGGGAGATTGCATGTTCATTTTCCGGCCACCCAGACACAAATAATCACACAGAAACTATATTAATTACAACACTGCTTGGCCAATAGCTTAGGTATATTTCTAGCTAGCTCTTATACTTAAATTAACCCACTACTATTCTTTTATATTTTAGCATGAGACTCGTGGTTTGTTACCTCTTGCTTCTTAGGCAGCTATATGGTTGATGTCTTTCTCCTTCCACAGCTAAATGGCATCTCTTTGACTCCACCCAATCTCTCTCTGTATCTCTGTTCGAATTTCCTGCCTGACATTACTCTGCTAAGACATTGGCCAAAACAGCTGTATTCATTAACCAATAAAAGCATCACATATGCAGAAGGACCTCCCACATCAACCATCTTCAAGACAAGAGGGGAAAAAATCCACTTGCATAGTAATGTATGCACTTGTCAAGTTGACAACTGGTCAGTTATGCTGGCTAATTTTATGTCAGCTTGACACCAACTAGAGTCAGCTGGGAGCAGGGACTTTCAGTTGAGATAGTATGTCCCCAGGATTAGCTTGTAGTGTATTTCCTTGATTAAGGATTGATACGAGAGGGTCTAGCCAACTGTAGGTAGGTGGTCATGGATGGTCTAAAAAGAAGGCTAAGCAAATCCCTAAGAGCAAATCAGTAAGTAGTACGGTTCCATGTCTCTACTTCAGTTCCTGTTTGCAGGTTCCTGGCCTCAGTTCCTCCCTGCCTTCCCTGGATCATGTACTGTGAGCTGTATGATGAAATGAAACTTTTCCTCCCCACGTTGCCATTGGTCATGATATTTTATGACAGCAATAGAAACTCAATCGAGGCACCAGAAACTGGGTCCTCCGAGGGAGTAGATCAGAGCCAGAGACCTTGGCAGGACCAACCCCAGGCCAGGGACCTCCACAAACATCCATCTCCGATGCACAAGCTGGCTTTTTGGAGCCCATTCCCTATGGTTGGATGCTTTGCTCAACCTTGATGTAGCAGGGAGGGCCTTGCTCCTGCCTCAACTTTCTGTGTCCGGCTTTGTTGACTCCCCATGTGAGGCCTTCCCCTTTCTGAAGAGTAGATAGGGGAATGGCCTGGGGGGAAGTGGCAGGAGAAGGAGGAGGGGAGGGAGAGGGAACTGTGGTTGGTATGTAAAATGAATTTTTAAAAAGTTAAAATAAAAAAAAATATTTATTCAAAGATTCCTGAGCTTTAGGGAGAGACATATGAATATGACAGTCCCATGTAGGAAAAGCACCCTGAAGTCCCCGATACTCTGCATGGCAACCATTTCTGCATCTCTATGCTAATAGACATCTACTGAAGAATGTTTTTCTGATGAGGTTTGAGGGGTTAGTTACCGCGAGCGAGAACGGGCCACAGGATGCACAACCAAAACCCACTTTAAGAAAAGGGGGAAGGAAAGAAGGGGGTGCACAGGCGTGTCTGAAAAGGACATGTTGGAGAAGGAGATAGGTGATAATTTAGTGCACGCACATAGGGGGATATCGTAGCAGGCCCACAAATGCGTGTGGATAACGTGGCCACACTGCACATGTGCGTAGATTAACCAGATGATAAGGCCCTAGTATGACTAGGCATTTCACCTGAATATTGATGGCCACAGCCGGCCGTGGGGCCCCCAATGTGTTGGGATTGTTAACATGAGGTACGCACTAAATTATTGGTAAAGAGATAAGTCACTAGGAGCAGTCTCAAAGGTACGACCATTTAGTAGATTAATTGTAACAGTGCTCCTCCAGTGCCAAAGGCCTATTTAGCAAAAAGTGGCGGGTTCCAGTAACCATATATAAAGCATGGGTTCCAACCTGTCGAGCAAGTTTTAAATGCAATCAGAAAGTGTTTGGCTACTCTAATAAATTTTATACAGCTACTGCACCAGTTGACATATATTTCCAATCCACTTATTGTTGTTGCTTACAGGTTTCACAGCTGGGGAAGGTTGACGGTTGCTCTTCTCCTACAGTGGTATACAGCACAGCTTCCAAAACTAGGCGACCTGGGCACTAGGAATAAAGTGTTTAGGTTACTACTTTCATTCCACCGTGTTCTCTGATTCAAATATATTCTAACTTGAGAAATAGGTTTTACCATCAAGTCCTGAGGCACGAGGACTAAAAACATGCTGAAAAGGTTAGGGAGCTTGTTCTGATACCATCATATGCACGTGAAAAGAGTTTGAATGGACTTATTCTGCCATGGAGGTATAGCGATTCTACCAGCTACCACAGGCTAGGAAATAAAAATCCAAGTGCAAGGAATGGGTTACCTACTTTGGAGCTGTTAGCCAGTGATATCCCTTAGACCTC
>NC_022032.1:17331748-17332389 GCF_000317375.1 Microtus ochrogaster | reverse complement strand
GAAAAACCAAATAATAAATAATAATAATTTGTATTTATTCTTTGATACTTAAAAGTAGACTACGTGGAGGTCACAAAGCAAATAATTACAACTTCAAAGAGCTCATATAACTCATTATATCATATCTGCTGGTAATGCAATAACACTTAAAATTGACAGAAAACAAATCTATAGAATATTTTCTTATAATGGAACTGAAAATAGGCTTCCTATGACACAGTTGGTAACTATGACTGTGTCAGAGTTTTGTCATAGCTCTTTAAAGTACTGTGGACATGGTTTAAGGTTAAGTAGAATTTCAATAAAGTCTGTCAACAGAAAATGATAGACTTAATTCCAACACTATATCAACTTTATTTATAAAAGGGATTCATGGCTTGTGTAAACCGTCTGACACATGTTGATAAACTGAATTTAATCACTAGTCTCATATAGTAGAAGGGGAGAACTTACTTATGAATATGTCTCTGACCTCCCCATGGGTACTGTCTGCGTTAGGGTTTCCATTGTTGTGAAGAATCGCCGTGACCAAAAAGCAAGTTGGGAAGGGCAGGGTTTGTTTGGCCTATATACATGTGCATTGCTGTTCATCACTAAAGGAAGTCAAGACAGGAACTCAAACAGGGCAGGATTCTGGGAGC
>NC_022032.1:17322304-17331501 GCF_000317375.1 Microtus ochrogaster | reverse complement strand
TAACCAGAGCAACCATAATGTCCATTAAAGGAAATTTCAATAAATTAGAATTTTCTTTTCAACAGTCACTTTTCTTTCAGTTAAAAGTACTACTTAATTTTTAAAAATTTTTTGAGATGATAAAAATTACACAGACGCAAATTAATAGCTATTGAAGATTGTGTAAAATAACCAGCTCTGAATGAATGTTTTGCACATACCAAAGCATAACCTTTCAGTGTATCACAGGTTTGGGTACAGTCTAGATGAACCTTTCCCTCTGGGTTCTGTATGGTAAACTGTAGCAAGAACCCAACCAATCACTGAGCACCCTGACTCTGAACCCAGAGTCAGAGCAAAGATGGGTTACATTTGTTTTGCTGCATTTGTTTAATTATGTAAGGATGTGTTGCATTAGTTTCTCCTTGCCTGCCTAAGGCACCTGATTGCTCTGATCAAAAGCTGAATGGCCAATAGCGAGGCAGGAGAGCGATAGGCAGAGAGAATAAATACGAGAAAAAAGAGAAGAGAGAAAAGAACAAGGAGAAAGAGAGGGACACACCTTGGGGCCAGTCGACAGCCAAACAGACACAGAGACATCAGGAAAGTAAGATATACAAAAAGAAGGAAAGGAAAAAAAAAACCCTGAAGATAAAGAGAAACAGATTAAAATAAGATCTAAGATAAGGCCAAGCATTCATAACTAATATTAAATCTCTGCATCCTGATTTGGGAGCTAGTTGGTTTCCAAAAGAAACTCTGCTACAGGATATAGGGAAATTAAGCCCTCTACAGAGTTGTCAATATTCAGTGGAGCCATTTTCTCAGCTGGGGTTCCCACAGTTCTGGGCCCACTGGAAAAATCTCTGTCTTGTTATATCCTTAAGGAAATTCACAAAACTCCATTTTCATTGTTGATGCTCTTCTGTAAGAAACAATGGTGTTGCTTACTTTGTTACTGTATTAACATTCTTTGTAACCTCAGTACTTTTGCTTTAATTTTAAATGTAACCACTTTACAAAAATTTCCCCTAGACTTTATACAAGCTTTATGTTTGAAGAGTGAAGCTTAGGCATTGAAAAAAATACATTAAGAACGATTTTTATTTCCGCTGGGAATTAATACTTTCAACTCTAAGATTTCTTTCATCTTCAGGGACATGGCTGTTTTGACCAGTTTATAGAAACATAAGCAATACATGTTTCACATACATTATAAATATTTTATACATTGTATTATGTATGTATATATATATATACACAGAGAGACTTACATAAAATTGCTCAAGAACTTTTGAGAAAAATATGTTCCAGTTAAGCTCTACATACGTTGATTCTATACCACAGAGAAAAAATCTTAGCTCTCACTGGGTTAGTGTCCTTATTGGATTATAAAATAGGAAGCAAAAGAATTAATGAAAAAGGAGATATTTATGAGTCATGTAACAAAATTTAATATTCCCTGCATAATATAGGCAAAATTAATATAGTATCACTAATCAAACAAAATAACCTATAAAATAATTTGGGTATAAAACTACATTAAGCAAGACAGGTGAGTAAGGGGGAGAATGAATGTGAACAGATTATAATGATGATGCCCGCCTAAGAAAATACTGTGCTGAGACACATGCCTCTATTAACCAGAAATTATTATACCTTTAACAATAAGATTATAAGTGTCTATCAATACAAATATACACAGAGTATTTAAAAATATTCACTCTTCTTTTATTTTTAATTTTCAAGCAAAATGTGTTAATACTGATAACAATAAGACTTTCCAATTGTTGCCGAGATGCTATGACACAAAAGTGACCTTCCTAGATGACAAAGTAAGCCTATGTACTATGGCTAACAAGTTTAACACTCATACAATTCAATTTGGTTTTAATTATCATTACAGAATTTTTCTCATTTTATCAAAGCCTACATTATTACACTTCAAAACTTTCATAGACTGGTTTGAGAAAATGCTTGTCTTTTTTCATATTTGTGGGGTTTTTTTGAGAATTTTGTACGTGAGTATGGTATTTACATCATTTCAATTCTCCTTCTCCCCTTCCCACTCCTTCCTCATCCACCCCAATCCCTCTTAAATTAATGGCCTTTTCTTCTTCATATATGTGTATTTAGGTGTGTGTGTGTGTGTGTTTATGTATATATCCTTGAGTCCATTTAGTGTTGTTTATGTGCTTATGTATTTAGGGATGAGCATTTGGGATTAGATAACCTATCAGGAGGGCTGCCCATTGAGAGAAGTGATTCTCTCTCTTTCATAAGCCAGTGATTGCCTGTATTATTTTTTATTGATTTTATTGCACTATACATTTTTTTTCTGCTCCCCTACCTGCCTCTCCTCTCCTCTTCAACCCTCTCCCATGGTCCCCATGATTGCCTATATTATGTCTTCATCTGTGGTGGGAAGAGGAGTCTTGTAAGATTCCCAATTCCCCAACTGACTGTTGTTGTCATGCTGGTTGATTAGATGGCCACATTGTTGAGATTTTTATACCTACAGCTTCCCTATCAAATATAGAAGACACTAACAAGAGACACCTTGTCTTTTGTTTCTTAGAATCTTTATGCCCACTCTTCCACTATGTTCCTATGTCATCTTATTAGCACATAGAAACATGAGTATACTGTAGCTAATTAAAAATTAGTGTCATCTTTGTTTCTTTTCTCTTTAAGTTCAAATAAAGTTTTCATTTTCTTATTCCCTCAGGTTTTGTTATTTTTTGCTTTGTTGTGTGATACATTGATATAACCAATTATGATGTGCAATGGTCAAATTCAGGTAATTGACATTTCTACTCCTTAAGCATTTATCAGAACATCTAAACTCTCCTATTTATTCATAAAATGCATAATAAATTACTATAGATTTTCTCCATAGTGTCCAAATCTATAACTTTTTGCTTATTGACTTTCTCTCTGAATATTTAATTTGTTGTTGAAAGTAAAACATTGAAAGAGGCTAATATTGTGTTGTTATTTCTTGTGTATTGATCTGTCAGTGTTAGTTTTATACATTTATTTCCTCTGGTACTGGATGCATAAACATTCATAATTCTTTTATAACAGCGAAAAACGTGACCTTTATCATATATGACTTTGACTATCAATACTATGTTTATTTAGCATCTACATCATAAAAGTAGGTGTTCATTTTGGTAAAATTTGGACATTCAGAATTATCAGGTAGATGTTACCTTATGCTTCCAAATTCAAGAAACTATCAAAATCTGGAGAATAATTCTGTAATAAATCATTCCTTAGCAACCCCAGAGGAAGTGTGGCCCATAGAACATCATTTTACATCTGTCAGATAATATGTTTTGGGCACTCAGTTTGTGTTGCCTCATGAAGAAATTGATAGAAAATCAACAGGAATAGGCTTAAAAGATGATTCAGTGTGGAAGAATGTTTACTGTACAGACATAAGGACTTGAGTTCAATACCCCAGGACCACATAAAAAAGTTGGGCGTGGTTCGTCCAACCGCCCCATAATGCTTTGGGAGAAGAGAACAAAGGTCCTCTGGGAATGGCTGGCTACTAGTTTAGTTCCAGGTTAGGACTCTGCTGAAAAAGCATAAGATGAATGTTGCCAGCCAGGACACAGTACCTACTCCTCTAGCCTATGCATGCACCCATATACACCTGGGCATCTCACACATACACGCACGCATGCACATGTACCCATGCACGCTACCACAAACTTACCCAAGAGAGAGGAGAAAGGTGGGGCGAAGTTGGGTACCTTTTAAAACAAGTAATGCAGCTAGTGGCAGGGCAGGGGTCGGGGAGGCTCAAAGTCATACAAACTGGCAGGTTCCAAGCTTCTAAGTGTTATAGACTTAAACAGCTAAGTAAATGTTTCTACTCTGGTCTCTTCCAATAGAGAGCTACACAAATTAGGCTGTTTTGTGTTCTCAGGAGTGAGTGTCTCTCACTATGGTGAACTCTGAATGATACATAGATCACCTGTATTAGTACAATGTAGTTTTATCAATAACCTCTACTGCTGTGAGAACATGGATGAGCTGATAGCTAGACTTTCCTTAAAATCTAAATCCATCTTTCTGACTAGACCAGTGAGCACACTTTCTCCATTATGCCCTCTTCCCTATCCCATCTGGCAACTACTATTTCATACTCGACTTCTATGGGGTTAACCTGTTTATGACATATGCATCCTTTTGTGCCTGACTTTTGTGACACCTCACTGGCATCCTCCAGACACACCCTTGGGGTTGCATATGAGAAGACATCCTTTAACTATTAAAAATAGAATAGCTAAAGAATTCTAAACTTCTTTATAGTATCTGTACTAATTTGTGTTCTGAGTATTGACGCTTGAGGTTTCTCCATTCCCTCCGTTATTTAAGATTTTAAAAATTTATTCTTTGATAATTTCATAAGTGTATATAAAATATTTTTATTTCGATCAACAATAGCCCTGTTTTATACCACTCCCACTTCTGCTGAAGCCCTCATTTTATCAACAAGTCCCCTCACCTCAAAACCTTATGTCTTTGTGTGACACATTGAGTTTGCTCCCAATTGTTTTCATGATTAAGATTTAGTGGTTATTTCCTGGAATACAAACAAATGTCGTTTGTCAGACCACTAAAGACAATGACTCCAATGGCAACAGTTAGTTGCCTGTAGCTCCTTCAAAAAAAGTGGAGCCTTCTAAAGTTCTCCTCCAACCACGAAGAAATGTTCATGTACCCAGTAAGTGTAGGTGCCCATAGCTGATGTGTGCTCTGGAGTGTAATGACCGTGTCATATCCTAAGACTGCACTTCAAAGCACCCTTCCCTATCCAAACCATGACATCTTTTCCTACTCCTCTTGAGCAATATTCCCAGAGGCTTGGGGTGATTAAATACATATACCACTTGGGCATGGGGAGTCAGTAGTCACTCACTTTCTGCACTCTAAACATTAATGTGTCTCTGCATTAAGTACCATCCACTCTTGGGAAAAAATGGGTTATCTGACCACAACTAGTCAGCACTAATCTATAGGTAGAAGCATAAATATTTAGATTACAGTTATAAAACATATCCACTTAGTAAAACAACAGTAGAAGCTTCCCTTTTATGGCCTATGACCACCTCGCCATGAGCTTTTATCAGGTTTAGAGTATGAAGCATGAATTCCCTCCTGTGGAACAGGACTCCAATCCAATCTGACAGTAATTCATTTCCCCCATAAGGGTTAAGTCACTATTGCTCCAGTGGGTATACCATACCTGGAAGACCAACCAGTACTGTAGTATGCAAGGATCACAGCTGGATAAGAATGTTGAGATCTTTTCATTCCCATCACATGTGTAAATACAATTTGTATTTATTCTTACAAATTCTCTGTTCAGTCACACAGTCTATTGTTTGATTGGATTATTTGGGTTTTTGATGTTTAGATTTGTTTAACTCTTTGAAAATTCTGAATATTAATCTTTTGTGAATTATATAGCTGTTGAACATTTTCTCTCATTCCTCAGTCTGCCTCTTCACTTGTGTAAGTCATGTTTGCTGAACAAAGGCTTTTAAATGTCAGAATATCCCAAAGAGTAAGGGCAGAAAGCTGGAAACAGGAGCTGATGCAGACAGAAACCATGGAGGGGTGCTGCTAAATGGCTTGTTCCTCATGGCTTACTCAGCCTGCTTTCTTATAAAACCCAGACCACCAGTCCAGAAGTAGCACCACCCATCAATCACTCATTAAGAAAATGTCTTACAGTTGAGTCTTCTGTATGCATTTTCTTAATTAAGGCTTCCTCCTCTCTCATGGCTCTTGCTTATGTCAAGTTAACAGAAGACTAACTAGCACATATACAGACCAACAAAACAGAATAATATAAAAAACTTGAAGAGGGTATTGATTTTTGAAGAGGAAAAGCTCAGCTCACACAGGTGGTAAGGCCATTTGTGATCAGGAAATTTTACTTCAATAAGGAGAAAAATCCATGAACAAAAGTAAGGGAACTGAGATAAGATTATAACATATGCAGTGTGTAATCCATATAATTATCCCATAAGTGCCTCAAAGTCTATTAGCAATTCTGCCCATTATGATCATTTTCATTGATCAGTTTGTCTCTTTCGGTCTCCTGGATGTATGTTTTTAAGAACAGGATCTTGTGTGCCATTGTGCGACTATATTCTCAAAACTTTTAATGCTGTCTGGCACATAACAGGAACTTCTCTATTTTCTAAATGACTGAATAATTAAGTTGATAAAGAAATGACACTCCAAACTTGGCTTTACTCTCCTCCAAACAAAAATTAATTGGTAGTCAAGTCTCATTATGTGTTCCATATTCCATGAATGGAGCTGAGATGTTCAAGGGGAAAAAAAACAACCTATAAATCCTGCAGATCCTACCCCATTAGCATTCCTGTACATTCAAACATACACTCCTGGCCTTTCTAAGACTCTTTCTTATCTTTCTACTTCCCTTTGTTCCGGGATAAAGAAAAGTGAGACAAATATTTTTAAGATCATCTTCAGTGACACAGTAAGTTTTAAGATAACCAGATGAAACTTACAAAGCTTCCAGTTTATGGCTACATAATGAAAACTTGGTACAGAGACATATGGTGGTGATGATTCTGAAGACCGTTGTGATGGGAGCCCACCAACTCCAGCTGGACTGGGAAGGAACAAGCATAGGACCAAACTAGTCCCTCTAAATGGTTGACAGTTGCATGGCTGGGGCAGACTAAGGGGCCAATGACAGTGGCACCAGGATTTATCACTACACTACTGCATGTACTGGCTTTTTGGGATCCTGTTCTTTTTGAATGTATACCTTGCTCAGTCTAGATATAGTAGGGAGGGCCTTGGACCTTCCCGAAAACAATGTGTCTTATCCTCTCTGAGGATTGGATGGGGGTGGGGTGGAAGGGTGTGTAAAGGGAATGGGAGGAGAGAAGGGAGTGGGAACTTGAATTGGTATTTTTTAAAAATCTGATAAATTGAAAAAAAGTAGAGCTGATTGATTCTTTTTCATGTATAAGAGTTTAGGTTTGTGATTCCTTTAAGACTCCTTATAAGCTTACCTTTCAAGAGAAGTAATAAAGCAATTGGACCTTTCTGTGTAACTGCAAAATGTATCCTGCCAGTAAAGGACCTGACAATAACACCTTGATTGCCCACACAGTTAATATACAACATGTTGCTTGGGTATGAATATATGTGGGTTCTTGGGACCATTTGTTTTTCACCTGCGGTACGTATAATGTTTAATTGTGTAAGGGATATGGAAAACAAGCTGTTTTTACTGCTGTTTTGTATTCATTGCAAGCATTCACTTGAAAAACAGAATGTAACCACATTGTAATTCTTGGATTGCTGGACTATATAAGCTGTAAGAAAAGAAAAAGTATGCAGTAGAAGGATCAGAGAAAGAACACAGAAACAAGAAGAGAAAACAGAGACTAGAGAAGGAAGGCATCAAAAAAGTGTGAGAGTGTCTTCATCCCTAAAGCCCCTCAGATAGAAAAGTCTAATTTATGTTGACTTTGTAGATTCCTCTCAAAGCCCTGTGCTGCTGGGGGCTGGCTCCCCAGACAGCAATAGGTGAGCATCACTTCCTGTAGAATCTTGGGTGAGGATGTGACCAAAAGTTCTGCACACCTCATGGTGTGTGCGGTGGTGGTGGTGGAGGGTCATTGGAGCAAGCAGCTCAGCTGCCGGTGTCCCAACCCAGCACCTCAGTGATACCCCATTTCTGGGACCCAATCTTGCTACACTGGAGCTTTCTCTGCCTTCTTTTCCTGTCTATAATGAAATATCTTTCTACAACCACCCTCCTGTTCTCTGAGGTATTCGTTCTTTGATTTAACAAAGCAAAAGAACCAAGACACCAGGGGTATAGGGTGTCTCTGGGAGATACTGATTTCTCTTGGACCTTAACCCTCAAAGCTGTACATTGAGGCAAGAAATACTCCAAAGATCTCAAGGATGCCTTCTTTGCCCCAGTTTCACCGCGTTAGTCTCCCTATGGAGAATTCTAGCTCACTAGTGTTTGGTAAACTTATGATGATTTAACGTAATTGATTTTGTGTCTATAACAGCATGGAGCAAAATTTAATCTGCCCCTAGTGCTCCTGAAAATAATTGAGTAACAGAATTCTAGCTATTACGCTCTTGGGTTTTTTTGTTTCTTTGGGTTCTTCTTGTTTGTTTTTACCTTATTGCATACTAAAATTACTATTTTCAAATGTTTTAAAATATGACTGTGTGGGGTATGGCTTTTGGGAGTATATTGCTATAGAGGAACAATTCTCTCTCTCTCTCTCTCTCTCTCTCTCTCTTTCTCTCTTCTTTTAAAGGAATGGGTAGTGAAAATGAAGGCATTTAACATTTGATTGTGGAATTTCTAAAGAAAAGCAGCTTATACAAAAAACCTTAACTTATCTAGCCCTAATTGAAATATTAATAATTAATCAAATGTACATTGTGTGTGTACATGTATCTGTAAAAGGTACATATAGATGTCAAAGTTGGGTGCCTCCACATTATTCATTTGTTTGTTGTTTATTTTGAGATTAGTCTCTCAGTGAACTTGGAATTCCTTGTCTCAGTTAGACTGGCTGGCCAGCAAATTCCTGAAATCTACCTTTCCCCAAAAACACCACTAACTCCCCCCAGCCCAAGCCACTCACCAGCTCTAGAATTACGAGTGTAAAATGTTGAGCCAGTTTAGTCAGCTTTTGTGTGTGTGCTGGAGATCTGAAAACAATCAGGCCCTCAAGCTTAAGTACCAAACACTGTATTGACTAGCTCATCACCTCAGACCCTGAAATGGTAATTCTGGTCTCTTCAGTTACAAAATTTGCATTGGCTAAATAAATTTTCAAAAGAATTTTCACCAAGCTGCGCTATGGTGGCACACGCCTTTAATCCCAGCACTTGGGAGGCAGAGGCAGGTGGATCTCTGAGTTCGAGGCCAGCCTGGTCTACAGAAGGAGTTCCAGGATTGGCTCCAAAGCCACAGAGAAACCCTGTCACAAAAAAAAATTCATCAAAAACATATTATAGAAAAAAATTAAATTTTATTCAATTTTAATGGGGATAACTAAAAATGGAAACATAAAAAGGCTTTATGTTCATCAAAATAATCTAAATAATATACATTAAAATGCTTTTTAGGCCTGGTGGTGGTAGCATGTCTTTAATCCCAGCACTCAGGGTGCAGA
>NC_022032.1:17293304-17321339 GCF_000317375.1 Microtus ochrogaster | reverse complement strand
TTTGTCAGTATTTTGAGATGGACTAATTTTCATTTTAGGATAAGAAGCTTGTCATTCGATATTAGCTCATTAATAATAGATATTTGCTATCTTAACATTATGAGGTTGGATAATGTAATGGTATGTAGCATATACACAACTTGTAGAATTATTAAGATTTTATGTATTAGTAAGAATTTTTTTAATTTTCTGCTGGTGTCGCTAGATTTCTGACTACTTGGAAAACTATGTGAGGTTTTCTAAGCAAGATTCATTTAAGTATCTGTTTTTGTTAAACTCCTTCAAAGGACAATCTTATGAGACATTATTTTAAGATGATTTTTGTACATATAATAACTTGTGTATCTGTGATTAGGTATGTGTGTGGCTGTGTGTCTTGAATCCTGCATATTGTGCAAGAGTTTGCAGACCTAAGTGAGCTTAATACATGAAAACACATCAATAAATGTACTCCTTTACGTAATATGCAATGGCCCATGAAATTCTCTTGATATATCTGATATTTGTAATCAGTACTATTCAGATGAGAAGTCTGCATTTGGGTAGTTCTTCTATTGGAAACCCTGGTCTACAGCTATTTACTATGAATAAAACTACATTTTGTTATTATACACATGAGATCCACCTGTACATCAGTAAATGAGTCTATTTATAGACATTCATACTTCCTAAATTTGTAAGAGTTCTAAAATTTCTATTTTTTTTAGTGCTATTGATTTGTAAACCCCCTGAACCAAAGAGTTCAATTTTACTTCAAAGGTAAAAGCTAAATTAAAACATAAAGACTTGCATATAACTTTCCTGTGAAATGATGCTAATTTTTGCTGGCTCATTTGTACATTAAATGTATTTATGCCATGATTATATTCTATAAGGCTTTCTAGGACGCAAAATTTAGAGCAATTTGCTGTGTTGGTACCCCCCAAACTAGAGTTGTCCGTGGTACTGCTACTGGATCTCTAATCCAAGGTGGGACCTTGGCATTGGAAACAACTTAGTGTTGGATTCCTATGTTCAATAGGCTGCTTAAGATACAAATAATTGTGAAAAGCCAAGAAAGGAGATTTATTCATCATAGATACATGGGGCAAGTAATGTATAGCGATCCCAAAATTGCCTCCTAAGTACATCTTCAAGGTCCTGATTTGAGGTTTATGTTTAAACAGAAAGCAAGAGGTATGGTTCAGTAAGCATAACTAGTGATACAATGGTTTCCTCTACCATTGCTCTATCAGTGTGTGAGCTCCGGTGTCCCCTCAAGGGGATCTGACAAGTTCTCAGAACTATATGAAATCCTTTCTGGGGGAAAAGTCCCTCCTCTGGCTAGAACCAACTTTTATCTTCTACTAACCTGAGATTCCTAAGTAAATTCCAGTCTCTTGGAGACCATTATTTTGCTAGTCTAATAGCAAAAGAAAAAAGAGTTTGTCTCATTAAAATAGATTCATCTACTCTGGGGCATTTCTATAGCCTTTCCTATATCCATTTCTTTGTGTTCTTAATTGTACTATGACTTTTCCTTTTAGGCAAGGGTAATTAGACCTGCTCCTATAGTGTGCAACTGTACTTCTTTAAAAAGACAGTGGACATGGGTCACTCAAGGACCATGTCTATAAACAAGTATATAATTTTCAAGCTAGTTTTCCTTAAATATTTGTTATTGTTTGTTGTAAAATTTTATAGCTATTTCTGTTAAAATCCTGAAAAATACAGCATCTAATAAAAGAATCTAAAAGATATTTTCTGTGTCTATAAATGAGTACATATGGGAATGAATGTGTGGTATGTTTCGTGTATACACAGATTTATGTTCCAGAACACGTGTGTATGCATGCCCTGTGAAGCCAGAGGAAGACAAGAAAGACAATCATCACATGTACTCACTCATAAGTGGTTTTTAAACATAAAGCAAAGAAAACCAGCCCAAAAGTCACAATCATAGAGAACCTAAGACCACAATGAGGACCCTAAGAGAGACATACATAGATCTAATCTGCATGGTATGTAGAAAAGGACAAGATCTCTTGAGTAAATTGGGAGCATGGGGACCTTGGGAGAGGGTTGAGCCAGAGGGGAGAGGTAGGGAGGGGAGCAGAAATAAATGTAGAGCTCAATAAAAATCAATAAAATACGCTCCAAAATTATGAGCCCAAATGTATGTATGTATGTACATACACACACATATGTGTATGTATATATATATATATGTATATATATGTATGTATGTATATATTTTCCTTCTGTCAGAAACTGTCAGCTGCCAATAGCTCCTTAGCTAGGGAGGGACTTCATGTCCACATTTCCTCTCCATGCTGGGGTTTTAGTTTCATGAGGTCCCACTTATTAACTATTGGTCTTAATGACTGGTATTCTGAGATCAAAGATACCCAGACTTGAGAAGTAATATCCTAATTTCCCAGTTTCCTTCAGAAGACTTGTGTCAACATTGAAGAAGCACTCGGCATAATCTTAGATCCCTCTCTTACAGCCATGATCACTACCTTATGAAAGAGTAAAATGCCAAGTACCTTGTAAATGTGATAAAAACATTAATTCTCCAGTGTTCAACAAAAGTGAAAAGGATCATTTGTATCTCACAAACTCGAATTATCTTAGAGTGAAAGAAAAATAGGTTATAGCCTAGAAGCTACAAATTGTGGAGAAGACACGTGGGCATCTTCAAGCAGAAAAAGCTTACGGCTCCTTAACTGATATGTACAGCATGATCTTGCCATCCATGTGCTTGAAATAAAATGGAGATTGGTTATTATATGTTTCTGAATTAGCATGTTTCTTTAAATCATATGAATGATCCCAGTGAATCTCGGGATAAATATGTTAACTAATAATACTTTTTATTTTCAGTCATAGCAAAAGACCTCAATAGAAATTTTGCAAGTGATATAATTTTTCAAACCATTTTCTCCATTTTAAATACTTTTAAACATACAGCAATTAAGAAGGTATGTACTTCCCGTTCTGTCTTCTTTTATGTTTTAATACCAATGAATATAGCTAAAAAAGTATTTCATACCTTTCTCAAGAAAGGTATTCTTAGAGCATTTGACATGATGAAATATTACAATAGAAAGAGAGGTTAGTTTGTCTACATCCTATTTAATCATTTATATTTACTTATGTTTATGTATGTGCATGTGTGTAAATATGTCCATGGAGGCCAGAAAAAGGTTACCTTCTCCAAATTTTCCTAGATCCTTCCCCATCTCCCTCGCCACCAAAACCTTCATTTTTTTTCTTCCTCCCTCCCCCCCACACATGCCATTTGTGTTGGCCAAATACTTCTGGGTGTGAGGCTTGCCCTGAAGTGTGGGCCATATACCAGGTATCGTAGCATTAAAGAAAACAGACTTTCCTTCTCCAAACAGCTATCAAACATTAATTGTTCTTCAGAGAGAGTTAGGATTTCATACCAAAGTACCCAAGACAATGCTGGGATTTGTTCTAATTTGATGCGTAGTCGTATACTTTCTGTCACAATTAATGTGAGTTCATATGTGTATCTACCTTGTTGTCTCGAAGGCATTCATTGTCTTTGACGCTGAGTCTTTCTACTTAGCTCTTTTATGTATATCTCTAAGTCTTAAAAGGCTGCTTGTTATACAGACATCTCATGAGGCCTGGGCACTCTGAAGTCTTATGTTCTGCACACTCATCAGTTGTGGGGCCCTGTGTTTATTGGCATCTACTGAAAGAAGTGTCTCTGGTAAGAACTGAAAATGAAATCAATCAATGGGCTTATCAGAAAGTAATTGAAAATCCTTTAACCATAACCAGAAACTCAACAGCAAAAGTTATAAGTCAATATCTGTGATGAACCTGGGTGTAAAAATTTGCATTCCAGCACTTGCAAAGTGAAGTCAAAACCTATTAAGATAGATGATTCACCATGAAGGAGTCAGCCGCAACCCCGAGATGGTTCAACATTCATAAATCAAGAAACATAATCCACAGAAACCACATGACCAAATAATTAGAGGCAGATTAATTAGATGCAGGTAATTAGATTAGTTGTTTCATGATAAAAGACCTATGGGAAACATATCACATATCACATGTAAAAGATGACTTATAACAATCCCACAGTCAATATCATTCTAAATGGAGAAAAAGTCAAAGCATTTTCACCGTGTTAACTACAGGGACTGGAGAAGTAGCTACATGAGTAAGAATAATTACCGTGTAGTCAAAGGGACCTGAGTTCAAATCCCCACCACCTACATAAAAAACAGGGCATGTTATGCTAACCCAGAATGGTCCTGAGGAAGACAGTCAGATCCTGTCTCAGGACAATAAGGTAAATAGTGATAGAAAGGAATAACTGACATTCTCATTGGGTCTCCATGTAAACATGCTCAGGTACACATACCCATATGCTCACATGTATGCATTAACATGTACAATATATACATGAATTAACTATCAATATCAAATATGTAATTTATAATAATATATCTACAAGAAAGGAAAATGACTGAGAGCCAGGTATCCAGCTGTTTCTGTCATTTGTTTCACATTTTGGAAGTTGCTTCATGGCACTTCTTGCTTACTCAATTAATATTATTTCCCTTCCTTTCTCAGGTCATTGATGGAGTTGAAGGATAGATAGTTATAGTTCTCCTTAGTTATGATAAAAGATAAAGTAGGTATAAATATTGTAACTGTAATTCTTGCTTGATACCTGTTTTGTTATATGTAATTTTACTATGTTAAAGTTAAAACCCTCCTTTTTATTTAGAAAGAAAAGGGGAGATGATGTAGGAAGTCCTTCTGTATATGTGTTGCTTTTATTGATTAATGAATAAAGAATTTGCATTGGCCTGTGATGGGGCAGAGTAGAGCTGCAGGGGGGAACTAAACTGAATGCTGGGAGAAAGAAGGCAGAGTCAGGAGACACCATGTAGCCACTATCAGGGACAAACACACTGGAACCTTGCCGATAAGACACAGCCACAAGGCGATGCACAGATTAATAGAAATGGGTTAATTTAAGACATAAAAGTAAGCTAGAAATAGGCTTAAGCTATTAGCCAAACAGTATTATAAATAATAAAGTTTCTGTGTGGCTATTTCAAGTCTGTGTAGCTGGGAATGAACAGGCAGCCTCCCCCAACAGATGAAGACAATGACAGCAGGAGCTTGCAGCAGATAGATATACCCTAACTCATGCCCGGCGTGGATATGGGGTGGGAACATTTCATTTGGAATATGAAGCTGAATGTTTGAGGAAGCGGCAATATTTCTTGCTTGAACGACTATGTGGATGGTGAAGTTATTAATTAAGAAAGAGAATATAAAAGAAGCAGCTGATGCGGAGTGGGAAGAACGATGAACTTGGCTTTGGAAATACCGACTCTGTCTGTGGGGGCCTTGCAGGAATCATCCTAGACGCAATGTGTGGGACATTGAAGTTAATTGAATGGGCAGAACTCAGAGTCATAAATTCGGAGATCATTTGCATATAGTTGATATCACTCAGCAGGCTATTCTAAAGTGAAAAGAGGCCTAAGGAGGTAAGCACATGCGCATTGCTGAAAATGCCAAAGAGGAAAGCAAAGAAGAAAGAGCCCGAAGGGTGAGCTTCACACTCAGGAGAGCAACAAACTGGAGCCGAACTCCCACGCAGGCCTCCTGATGCTCACACTGTCATGGCGGCACTTCAGCTCAGGGTTCTCCCAGACAACAGCAATGGGTACCTGTGGACCACTGAACATCCTCCTAGTTGGAGCTGCTCATCCCTTCACATTCTCGTCTCCCGACACCTCTCAGATGCGCCAAACATGAAGTCTGCCATCTCTTTGGTCATGTACAGAAGAGTGAGAATGTGGCTTATTCCACTAAACATTCTTCTTAAAAGGAAGACCTTTTTTAGGAATACGACTACTGAAGCCATGGTGAGAATTCTATGAAACCCTAAATGTTCTTTTCTTGCTCTGCATGTTGTCTGAAACATAAGTGGGAAAAAATGATAATTCTACACTACCTGTAGTTCTTAGGGCTAAAATTTCAGTTTTCTTTTCATTGACTATGCCCCAGCCCTTGACAGTACCCCTAATCTTTTCCTAGGGAGATCTCAAAATTAGTCTCTGTCTTGGGCATCTGCCGCCCACTGAAGTTTCATTGATCTATTACAGGTTGTAACATAGCCAGTGTTTTGTTACTGGATGGTAGAAAATGCCTATCTTCATTCTGACATAGGTCACACTAGCAAACACTAGGTGCCAAACGGAATAGTGAATAATTTTCTCTTCCCTGTGTCTTTAGCGTCAAGACCGATAAACGCTTATTCGTGGCCTCCTGTGCAGAACTTTGGGGAAAAGAAATGCCATTGATGCTTTCAGTTCTTAGAAAGCTCACTAACAGAATATCCATGTGACCATTAGGTGAGATGACATAACCCTGGGTAAGGGAACGTTTTCTACAGGGCTTATCCTTAATGAGACATCACAACCCTGTGCAGGAAGAAAATGTATGTAAATGAAAGTGTCAGGCAGCTGCGGCAATTTATTAGGTAGAGGAAGAAAAATTTAGATCCATATCTTTCTCATACTGTTAGTTGAAATTACTCCATTTCAAAATGCCTTAAAGATAGTGCGATGGCAATTCTTGCTTGCCAACTTGACTAAATCTAGAATTAACTAAAACCGAAATGGCTGGGAACACCTGCGAGTGATTTTCTTTCTTAATTCAATCCTTCGAAGTGGGAAGACCCGATTCTAATCCAGATATTCAAACTGACACGATCCACCTTTAATCCAGGCCACACCTTCTGCAGGCAGTCTATATAAAGGACCCAGAAGAAGGGAGATCATTCTTTGTCTACTTGCCCTTGCTGTCACTGTCAAGTCTGTTCCTTCTCTGGTGTCAGAGCCTGTTTCTCTGGGATTCTGTCCCATACGAAAGACCAGCTGAAACATACAGCCCTGCAGACGGAGCAGCTACTGAATTCTTGGATCTTCTACTAGTAGACAGCCATTGTTGGACTAGCTGGACCAGACCCTATAAGCCATTCTCTTTGTTTTGTTTTATTTTGTTTTTCAAGACAGTGTTTCTATAGCTTTGGAGCCTGTACTGGAATTAGCTCTTGCAGACCAGGCTGGCCTTGAACCCACAGCGATCTGTTCGTCTCTGCCTCCCGAGTTCTGGGATTAAAGGCATGCACCACCACAACCCAGCCCTATAAGCCATTCTAATAAATCCCCGTGTGTGTGTGTGTGTGTGTGTGTGTGTGTGTGTGTGCATGTGTGAAGAGACAGAGAAAGATGCATTCTGTAAACTCTGTTCCTCTAGAGAATCCTGACAATATTGATAGACAAAATAATTATATTTTGTTAAGTATCAGAAGTTTTCACTTTTTTTCAATGTATTTTTTTCATTCTCCTGCATTTAAAGATGTTTTTATTAGATTTATTCATTTTCTCTTTTTGTGTGTCTTGTTTACATATATGTCTGTGTACCACATGCACCCTTGCCACCCATGACATTCAAAAAAGGGGATGAGAGTCCCTAGCACTGGAGGTAGGGATGACTGTGAAACATCATGTTAGTTGTGGGGATTAAAGCAGTCCTCTGCAAGAAGATCAAGTGCTGGTAACTGCTAAGCCATCACTCTAGCCCCATTTTTATAATTTTTGTTTTTATATATTTTTATTAAAATAAAATTACATCATTTTCCATTTTTCCCTTCCTTTCCTCCAACCCCTCCCAAGTCCTCTCCCTCCAACTCTTTCCATGTCCCCCATAAGTAAAAAATTGATCATCTCTTTTCCTTGATTATTATTCTTACATGTGTTTAAATGCAGCTTACTAAGCCTGTTTTTAATAGTTTTGTGGTTATGGTTATTGAGCTGACCATTTTGATTTGGCAATCAGTTACGAGAATCTTTTCATAAGTTTCTGCTTATGTGGAAATGGCCACGTGAACTTGTGGGATTAAATAGACTACAATTCAGTAGTAGACATTTATGGCACAGAATGAACAATAATAATTCAGTCTGCCACACATGGATTGATTTCCTCTCTTACGTATCAGAAACTCCATCTGTAAGAGATACTTGTTTAACCTCATCAGCAGGTGATTCAACCTTTCTCTACACCAATTTCCTCACTATATACAGAGGAGAACAGTACCAGTTTTATGGAATGTCCTGAAATTAAATTAGACAGTGCTTAGATAGCAGTTAGCATAATGTTTAACTGGTAATCTATTATTAATCTTCCAGGCTCATCCACCTGCATAAGACAAGCATAGCTTTTCATATTATGCAATATGCTTTTATAGCAACAAGAAGATGAATGCGAGGCAAGGAAAATATGACTCCTTGGTTCTCCTGAATGTAATTTGGCCTCCAAGTCTGTTACAGGGCATACAGAGTTTAACTTGAAAGCCTATGTATAAAATGCACTTGAAATAAACCTTGAGATTATAAATAAATGCCCTGAGAATATATCTTAAGAATTTACATACAGATGTGAAGAACCAGACAGATCTTGTGCTTACGAAGCTCTAGATGCCTTCAGTAGTACATTTGTTTTGTGAGATAATTTCAAGCCCAGTTCAGGACAGCCAAGTGCTGTAATTCTTTTCCAGGTTTCAGGTAAGCCTGACTATCTCTGAAGTGGCAATAACCAAAGAGAGGCAGGGTAGGGAATCTGTAAACCTAAACCACCCAAATAGGATGGAGGTAAGATGGGCTGTTCTATCAAATCATCTAAGTACTGGCTGACTAATGTTCTTGAACTTTTGTTAAACTTTTCCTATCTATCTACCCTACTTTACCTAAAAAAAAAAAAAAGAACCAGTCATCCATGATAGAAGCTCTAAAAAGATTAGAAAAAAACTAAAGATCACTAATTGAACATTTCAAAACACTGTAAATACCACTTACCCATTCGTTCTAATCAATTCTCATCATTTTATCAAATAACTTGAGATTATCACTTGATGTAGTTACTGCTATTAGGTAGTATTCATATTCCTGACATGTATAAGAAAATTCAGGGTTTGGGTTTGGAGGAGTTGTTTCTGGTTTTGTTTCATTTTGGTTTCAAGACAGGGTCTTACTACGTAGCCTTGGCTATCCTGGAGTGCCTTACGTAGACCAGGGTGGCCTCAAACTCACAGAAATCCACCTACCTCTGCTTCCTGGGTGCTACAACTAAAGGTGTGTGCCACCACACCCAGCAGCATAGACTTTAAAACAAAAGCAGGAGAAAGTCCTAAACGAACCTAGTTCAAACCTGTAGCATGAACCCTGGGTTTTGCCTTACTGAGTTCAGTGTTCTCTGGTAGGTTGATATTGTTGTGTGTTTACTTGTAAACATCACGCAAGTCCCATTTCCTCAAATGAATTCCATCAATGAATAGGGAAAGAGACCATTAAGCAACTAGCTGTGCAGCGCGGGTTCAGGTTAAGCCACGGAGGTTGTTCAGAATATGAAAGAGTCAATTTGCTCACCAGTTATTTAAGGAAGTGTCATTTCCCATTTTGAAACTGAAAAGAGGGATATCTTGGGCACTTGCTCATTTACAATTTTTAACTGTATTTTTAAATAATTCTCGTGGTATCTGATAGGAAAATAAATGTTTTGAATGAGTCGCCTAACTCTGGTCCAGGTATAAAACTTAGAGGCCCGCAGGCTTTCACGGGATTCACACAAAGCCACACATCTAAACATTTTCTTTTCCTTGCTCAAGTCCGGTGACAGGGTATAAATGTTTGCCCATGCCAGGAGTCTAGATTCCTCATGGAAAGCCTAGGTTGCATGAATGTTGGGCAGGAGGTGACCACTTAAGGAGCATGTTCATCTCTTCTGATGGCTTCTTCCCTCTTACTGTGTATTAAACGCCTTACTTCTCCACTGGAAAGACGTTATCCTTCAGGGGAAGTTGATTCCTTTGTCAGCCACCATATCTTAAACTTCCTCCCACTACATCCCTGACTACCCTTTTTTATTCCCGTTTTAAATGCTCCTTTTTTAGATTACAATACAATTACTTTATCCCCCCTCCCTTTCCTCTCTCCAAACCTTCACACGTACTCCTCCTTGTTGTTTTTCAAATTAATGACAATTTTTTAAAAAAAAATTCTCATTGCATGTGTATATACACACATGCTCTTAAATATAGCCAGTTCAGTCTGTATAATGTTACTTGTATGCGTGTTTTCAGGGCTGACTATTTGATATTGGACACCCAATTGGTGTGCGTGTCCCTGGGGAAGACTCATCTCTCAGTATTCCTTAGTTGCCTGTAGTTCTTTATGCAGGGCTAAGTTTTGGGGGACTTTTCCTTATCCACTATGGGTGCCCACTATTGTTGTCCTTGTTCAGCTCATGTTTAGAAAGCCATGATGGTAAGATTTTAGCTTCTGACACTACTATAAGAGAGTCACCAGAAAGTCCCTGGTCCTCTGGCTCTTATGATCTTTCTCCCTCCTCTTCTCAAATGATCTGTCAGCATTAGGTGCAGAAGTTGTATTGTAGATAAAATCACTAGGACTGGGTTCCACAATTCTGCATTTTCATAAGTTGTGGTTTTCAGTAATGGTCTCTGTCAGTTGCAACTTTTTTGGTGATGGATAAGAACTACACTTATCTGTGGGTATAATGAAAAATATTTTGCATATAGTGATTAAGACAGTTTGGTAAACAGGTGGCAGTAGGTTCTTCTCCAAGACCTATGCCCTAACCCTGGGTAATTGGCTAGGGTTTCAGAAGCAGCCATGATTTCCCTTCATATGAAGTGGGTCTTAAGTCCAGTTACAGAGTTATTGGTTTACCACCAGTGTATGCTAAACATTATCATCTCATGCTGGTTGTCTTGTTATTCACAGACATCATTGCTGTGTGAGTCTCTTGATTGCTTCTCTCCTTTGGAAACTTTCATGACACCTTCTGGTACTATGAAAGCTAGTCCTCAGGAAAAAAAGGATTCAAGTCAGTTCTAGTTCATGGGCCTGTGGACCCTGTATCTGAAATGCATGATGCCTTCAGCTTCCACCAATGGGAGGCAGCCAAAGGCCATAGCCGTAGCCTGTATGCTTTGTGAGTCTCCTGAACAGTGCTCACAAGCAACTCAAAAGAAGGCTCCCCATGCCTTGTGCTGGGTTTTTACTTGGTTATCCTGTGCCCAAATCAAGAAATTTCATTTAAACTATATATGTATATTTATACACAGGTTGATGTATGTATAGGATGTACTTCTCAATCCAAACCTGGAGTGTTGGGGTAAATCTGGTTGGATAGAAAGATTGAATGTGCTACAGAAGGGACATGGGAGTGGTGAGTTAGAGAGGTTCCTAGAAGAGGTCTAGGTGTAGGTTTGGGAGTACGCAGCAGTGTTCAGACTTGGCCAAATTCACTGGATATGAGAACTAGACTAGTTATGGTGTATTGGGAGAAACTGTGAATGGGAAGGGTCAGGGAAACTCACTGGACAGAATCTGAAGAAGGATATAAAAGATGCGGGTGGATAGAGAGAGATTGATTGGGGCACAGGAGGGACCTGTGGGTGGTCATGGGTTTAAGGAATTTCTTAATGTTTCCCTGTTCAGTGATAAAATTCAGCATGCTGCTCTTATTTGACAATAAGTTTAACTTTTCATCCTGAAGCAAGACATTGCCATTTCTCATCTAATATTGCGAGTTCCACTAACTTATTTCCCAACCTGCATTTACAGCCTAACACATCACAAACTCTTCCTTGCACCGCACTCCTAAAAGGCTACATTTTATATAAAACAAAGCGAAATTCTTTTTTTTTTTTTTTTTTGGTTTTTCGAGACAGGGTTTCTCTGTGGCTTTGGAGCCTGTCCTGGCACTAGCTCTGTAGACCAGGCTGGTCTCGAACTCACAGAGATCCACCTGCCTCTGCCTCCCGAGTGCTGGGATTAAAGGCGTGCGCCACCATCGCCCGGCTAAAACAAAGCTAAATTCTAACCCCAAAAACTTGACTTTACTAATTCACATGACCTAACCTCCATTTATCTTGTTCAGTTACCTTTTCTTGTCTTTAACTTAATCCTCTTACGAAACCTTTCATATCTTCTACAATAGACACATTATAAGATTGTTTTCACATGATGTTCCAGCCAGTCTATCAGGGTAAATTTCTCCCTCAAACTTTCTTCCTTATATACTCAGACTACCTGACTCATGTTCAAGGTCAGGTCAAATATGAAAGCTTTAAATGAGATGCCTATAAACTCTTGAATCAAGTACTATATTCACACATCGGAATGAATAGTCATTGCTCCTTCATAGCCTTCTCCAAGGCTTCAATTTTGCAGTTGTAATTCCTTTGCCTCTTGAGCTTGCATATTTCTACTTACTGGAAAATATAATCTACAAGCGCAGAACCCTTCCTGACTTTTGATTGTTCTGACCTAGAAACCAGAAGAGAGGGTCACAGAGAAGTCATCTTTTTAATGCTGTTGAATTGTTTATGAATAACAATAAATTAACTTTCAACCTCACTTTATAGCTCATTACAAGGAATCATGGAAACCTATAGCTAATTGTCACAGGTGGAGCACCTATAGAGCACATTTTTTAAATTCATATTGTTCATTGTACTTCTCACTCAGGAATTACATATGATACAGATTTCCAGGAGTCAAATATCTTCTAGAATCACAACCTTCACCTTCATTTCACATTCGACAATATCTAATGTTTGATACTGCCTATAGCAGCTTCATTTCACACAAGTCATTGCTCCTACAAGTGGAAAACGATATATTTCTATTTCTACTTATTTTTACAGTAGAAAGGACAAACTGAGATGTTCGCTTTTCTATATTTTCTAGCAACACCCAATTATATTAACATTAGCTCATTAAAGACATCCTTAGTTAAATAAACAAGTAGACTTGTCAAAAATAAAACACTAGAAATGCTTTGAGATACATTTGGAGATAAGACTTCTGGTAGAAATACATAATACATAATATACAACACTATGTATCTATATAAATTATATTTTATATACTCCAAATGTCAAAAATGTGATCAACACATCCCTCAGGGTCTTTAATAAATGGTATCATTCTTGCTTCTACATTATAGAGTAGTTTTTCATGTTTGTTTGTTTGTTTATTACCTGCACATTTGGTTCAGTCTTCTTGCAACAGCAGAAAAGAAGACATCAATAAGGAAAGTTTAGTTAAGAAAAAATTTTAAAACACACTTTTTGGAGCAAATCTTTTTATTGCTATTTTTCCTAACAGATTCTTCTCTCGTACAATACAGCCTGACTACAGTTTTCCCTCCCTCCACTCCTCCCAGGTTCTCCACTCCATATCTCCTCTCATCCCAGATCCAATTCCCCTCCTTTTCTATTTCATAAAGGATCAGGCCTCCAAAAACTATCAACCAATCAGGATGAAACAAGATGAAATAAGACAATGCAAAATCTCTCCTGCTGAGGCCAGACAAAGCAATCCAATAGGAGGACAAAAAGACTCCCAAGAGCAGGCAAAAGAGTCAGAGATACACCCACTCCCACTGTTAGGAGTCCCATAAAAAACACCAACCACCAGTCATAATATATACACAGAACACCTGTTGCAGAACAATGCAGGTTCTGTGCTTGCCTCTTCAGTCTCTGTGAAACCATTGAGCCATGCTTAGTTGATCTGACGTTCTCCTGTTGCCCTCCATCCCCTTTGACCCCCTAGAGTTCTTCTTTCCCCTCTTCCCCTAGATTTCTCTCTGAGGGGAGGGACCCTATGGAAACTTCCCAACTATACCCTCTCTCTGTATAATGTCTGGCTGTAAGTCTCTTCCTCCACTCCCATCTGCTGCCAGAGGAATCCTCTCTGATGACAACTGGACAAGTCACAAATCTATGAGTATAGCAAAATATCATTAGGAAACACTTAATTAATTTTTAAATTTTATTTTAATTTTTTGCCAGTTGTATTTAGTTCTACCCTGGGTCTCCGGGCTATCTAGTCTCCAGTTCCTGACCATCCAGGCAGTGCTGGGCATGGGCTTCTTCTCCGGGAGTGAGTCTCAAGTTAAACCAAATATTGGCCGGGCACTCCCACAAGTTCTGAGCCACCATTGTCCCAACCCATCTTACAGGCAGGACAAGTTATAGTGGAGGAATTTGTGGGTGGGTTGGTGAATTATCACACAAATCAAGAACAGTGTTTGATTAAGAAATATGTATTCTCAGAGGCTACATGGGACTTTGACATCAGAGACTCTTCTTTCTGAAGACTGTCACCAGGAAGCTTCTGTCTTTCTTAAATTCTCACAGTAGGGAAAAGAGTTGACAGTAAGCACTATAAATGCAGGAGAAGTAAGGGAAGAAGAATCCCAGCACTAATTAATTCACCACATCCAAATATTGTAGTAAAATGTAAACTCAGTGAAAGGTTTTTGATACAGTTTCTTTAAAAGATTTAGTTACAAAAATAAAGTAAATAAAAGTAATAAAAATACTACATGGTATTTTGAGTTATATAGAGTGACAGGAAGGTTTGTAATTTTTAATTTTAGGACCAGTCTCAGATATTTTCTTCCCCTTATATTTCACTGAGATTCAGTTCCACAAGCTGTGCTATGTATCCACTTATCCTACCCTCTACACTTAGAAGGTCTGGAGGGAGCATGTTTCAAAGGAAATGTGACTCTTGCTCTTTCTTGGCTAGAAAACTTACATTTCTCTATTAAGTTTTCACAGAACACATCATTTGGTGCCTCTGGGCCTTTGTGCAAAATAGAAGCTTATAGTAATATAAAAGTGGAATGAAATAAGGATTTTAAAATTTTGTGAAGTTTTCATAAATATGAAATCTGCTGTTCACTGCTTTAGGATCAATGACTTTAATACTTGCCTTTCAGCATCTGTTGTCAGCATCTACTGGATCCCAAAATTAATCTGCGCTGAGCACCAAGGTATTGGCTTTTAATAAACTAAATATAATAGGCTTATTTTCTAAATACATTACTTTGTGGACCTGTCTTAGGGTTTCTATTGTTGTGAAAAGACACCATGACCACTGCAACTTTTATAAGGAAAACATTTCATTGAGGGACTTGCTTGAAGTTTCAGAGGTTCAGTTTGTTATCATCATTGTGAAGGGCATGGTGGGTGCAGGCAGACCTGGTGCTGGAGAAGCAGCTGAGAGTCCTATATCTTGCAGACAACAGGAAGTTGACTGAGACACTAAGTGGTATCCTGAGCATAGGAAACCTCAGAGCCTGCCTCCACAGTGACACACTTCCTCCAATAAGGACATACCCTTTCCAAAAAAGCCACACTTCCTACTGGTGCCACTCCCTGTGAGATTATGGGGCCAATTACACACAAAATGCCATAGAACCCAAATATAAAACTGTCTCAAATGTAAGAAAGCTACCGAAATCTCAAAATTGTTTGGATCAACTGGAAATACAGACACGTGAATGAAAAGTCAGAACGTGATGTGAAGAAGTACCACAGTTACCCAAGCACCTGAACCACCGTAACCCACGGGAGTGGTGCACAACAGAGCCTTTGGAAATATTTAGGACTAATAGAGTTACTATATATCCAGGAGTAGGAGGAGGCCTGCTTGTTGGTTCCCAGCTGCCCAGTCCCAAAATAATCACATAGAAACTGTATTAATTAAATCACTGCTTAGCCCATTAGCTCTAGATTCATATTGGCTAAGTCTTACATTAATTTAACCCATTTCTATTAATCTGTATATCGCCATGTGGCAGTGGCTTACCTGGAAAGATTCGGCATGACTGACGTTGGTGGCTCCATGGCAGCTCTCTGACTGTGCCCTTCTTTCTCCCAGTGTTAGTCCAGTCCTCCCTGCCTACCTAAGTTCTACCCTATCAATAGGTCAAGACAGTTTCTTTATTAATTAATGGTAATCACAACACACAGAGGGGACTCCCACATCAACCATGTCTACCATGTATGGCCAGCTGGCACTTCACAAATGCTTATGCCATAGAGAAATTTGATTTTGTAAGCTAATTTAATTATAATGAATTTCAGCCTGCATGACTAGTGACTACATAGTTGGACAAATCTGTAAAAAATTAACGTTTCACTTAGCAGCACTTTGCTCTTGTTATTCAGATTTCTCAACTGCATCTTGACAACACTTTTTAGTGTAATCAACATGTTAGGTTTGCCACATAGTCCTTGCCACAGCCCATAATTTTTACTTCTAAGTTTAAAACACAATGAAGATTTAGACAAACGTTATGTGCAAAGACAGAAACATCTTTGTGTTTCTATCTTTATTCAAAGGTTACCTGTGCCCTGATATTTATAGAGGCAGGATAATTACCTATCCAGAATGAGACAGAGGGAAGGAGACACGCATGTAAAACTCCTACTACCAACCTGAAGAATGTCCTTGCTTTGTGTCTTCTGAATTAGCACTTTGCTCTCCTATGTCCATAGGACAAAAGAGTCCATGATGAAATGGAAAAACCTTTTGCTCTGCACATTATTTTCAAGTGATTTAAAAAAGGGGGGGGGAGTGAGGTGTGGGGCAGGGATTGGAGGAGTATAGGGAGGAAAAACTGTGTTTGGAATATAATATATCAGAGAAGAGATAGATAGATAGATAGATAGATAGATAGATAGATAGATAGATAGATAGATAGATAGATAGATAGACAAATAAACTAACTCATTTACAAAGGGCTAGAGAGTACTCTTGCAGAGGACCAAAGTTCAGTTCTCAGCACCCAGGTGAAATGATTTACAACAGGCCTGTAGCTCCAGCTCCAGAGGATTTGATCTCTTCTGGCCTCCCAAGACCCTGTGCTCAAACACACACACACACACACACACACACACACACACTCACACTTTACTTTTTTACAATTTTATCCATTTGTCTCATGTATATGAATATTTTGTCTGTATGTGTGACTGTGCACCATGCATGTGCCTGATGTCCTTGAATATCCTGGAACTGGAATTACAAACAGTTGTGAGCCACCATGTGGAACCTTAGATAGATGATAGATAGATAGATAGATAGATAGATAGATAGATAGATAGATAGATAGATAGATAGATAGATGATAGATAGATGATAGATAGCTCATATATAATAAGTATATATATATATTAAAGATGTACACATATACTTTATATATAATATTTAATTTTAAACAAAATTTATTTATGGGCAGACAGGGTGACTCAATCAGTAAAGACACGATGCTAACCTGACAACTGAGCTTGATCACATGGTGGAAGGAAAGCATCAATTCCTTCAAGCTGTCCTCTGACGTCCACACACACGTCACAGCACTTGTACACACACACACACAAACACACACACAAACACACACACTCACACACACACACACAAACACACACACAAACACACAAAAACACACACAAACACACAAACACACACACACGGCATGAATACAAAAATTATGTAAATAAAATCCAATTAATGACTCATTTATAACCATATCCAGCACTTCCAGTTGTGAGATCACACAAGAATTATCCTCTGCAAATAATTTTAAAAGCTATTTTAAATATGTTCTTTTCAGGAGGTTGACACAGGAGGCTTTTGTGCTAAACTGGGCTACAAGTGAGTCCCAATATAGTCTGTTTCTTTTTTAAATAGAGTCAAGAATTCAAGGTCATCCGTGTCTTCATTTAAGTTCAAGATCAGCCTGCATTAGACTGTATTTCAGAATAAGGTTGTGTAGTGAATGGTTCTTAGCATTGTGCAAAATTCTCATCTGGGTTGGAGAAATGGGAATCATCTATTTCTCTATCATACAATCAGTCTCATCCTTGTCAGTCTAGCTTAGAGTCTTTTAATAAAATATTTCAAATAGTTGAACATAAAACATGAAATTTTTCTTAATTATTAAATATGTCAAATATGTGCAGGCAAGAAGACTCAATAAGATTGTGTGTATGTGTGCGTGTGTGTTATATCAAAACAACTGACTTGGCATATATGGTAATTAATAAAATTATAGTAATTAAGAAAAATTGGAAAAACCAAAGATTACTTGTTTTGTAAATTATTTGTATTGTTTTCAACTACATGAAAAGTTTTCCCAAGCCACCATTAGAGGGTTGCTCTTCTACTCATAAATATACTAAAAAGTACATGAGTTTAGGTTTGTTGGAATGACTCTTTATGTATTTATATTTGTCCTCCGATGATTTTATACATATATGCAATGGTTTTTTTTTTTCACATACAAACCTTACTACCCAACAACTCTTCCCAGATGTCACCTACCATATTCCCCATTCAGCTTCATCTCTCTCTTTCCCCTCCTTCCGTGTGTGTGTGTGTGTGTGTGTGTGTGTGTGTGTGTGTGTGTGTATTGACTGACTTGTTCTTATGCAGGTCTTTGGCGGGCAACCACAACCTCTGTGAGCTCTTGAGTGCTGTGGTCTTGCAATGACTATTAACCTATTAACTAGGTTGGAGTGATTCTACAACCTAGTAAAAACTGAGACCACGAGTTTCCTTAGTCAGTTTAAAAAGAGCATATACATTTAATTCAAATGACCCCCACATCTGTATAAGAATGAATAATTGTGCCGTCACTTTAAAGTTCTTGATATGCACAACTATCATACAGCTTTGTATTTGTTGACAAATAAAAGAAAATTCTCTGGCTGCTTTGTCTATAATGCATGCAAAGAGCCAATCCTAAACTGACCCTCCAAACTTTTTTCAAACTGTCTTTCTCCAAAATGAAATGGGCACTGTTTAATAGGTTCCATTTAGTTCTGACTTTTTACGGAAAATTGGGTGAATAGGAAGATTAAAAGGGAATATCAGTCTGCCTCAATCCAGGACAAAAATCCTCTTATGCATTGCATGAAATTAGTGCCTTCCAGAAGAAATGATTTCAGTGTGATGATGTTCTTACAAGAAGAATTAAGGTGCTTCCAGGTGCTCTTCTTGGATCTTTAGCTAATGGGGCAGATCAATCAAAAGAAAAATGATTTGATGGATATTTTTGTTGTTTTATTTTTAATGAATACGAGACATTCGTACTCATTAAAATTAGAAAAATGATAAATAATGAATCACCTCAAATTACGAAATTTCCATATTTCTTAAGAAACTGACACTGTGTCTGCCAATAATAGCCACATCTAATATTTATGAAAATCTGGCTTTCTATAATGAGAAATTCAACAATTACCACGGTAATAACTCGGGCAGCGGGGATGAAATATATGGTAATAAAAGTGAGGCTCAAGTGGAGACAGCATGTGCAACATCACAGCTCTCGGACCCAGGAACACTTCCAAGCTCTGTAAGGTGAAGTATTCCTGTCCATCCATAATGATTCAACTTAATGAGAAACTTGCCTTCAACAGTGCAATTCCCATTATTTTTGTTTTATAAGGATTTAGAATTTCTCACAGTGTTTTATTAATGATGCCTCAAAGTCTATATCCTTCCCTGAACTGCCCTCTGTTCTTTTTAAGTCCTATTACCTTTCATTTCATGCAGAGTTTTATTTTCTGAATTATATTTCAGTGGCCTTTTCTCCCCTCTGAACTATTTAGAGGGCAAAGTGCTCCACACCGAAGGTTTCTGATACAAGTGAACAAGGTGATGGAAGGCTCCCAAGAGAAGTCTTAACATTTCTCTTAGCCTGTGCTTTAGCATCTTCTTTTTATATTCCTTTCCTTGCTGGCTTTGGAAACTCTGAGACTTGGTATGAACCATAAGAACATAAACCCGGAGTCCTGACACAGCGTTAAGATCTCTACTTTAGTAAATTGGCTGAGTTGTAATCCCATTAGGGGTGTGGTCTTTAGTGAATTGGCTGATTTGTAATCCCATTAGGGGTGTGATCTTTCACTTACACTTAATGGCAAAGATCAAGTTTTATATTTAAGTGCTAAAAATTAATTTAAAATCTGAGTAGTAGGAAAGTAAAATGTTACATACAGAAACAAACTATAAATATGTCTATTTTTAGGAGTACACAGAATTCAGCTGAGCATAGACTTTTTGAAGTACCTTTAAATTAACTATTTTAGAGGTTTTTTTTTTAAGTCAGTTTCTGGCCATATTTTATAAGACAAGAACAGCTCTGACAGCAAAAGTGAAAAAGAAAATATACAGAATGAATATTTTTAGAAAGGTGTATTTAAATTTTAATATTTTATTTCACAGAAAATCCTCCTACTCATTATGATCATGTCACTGTTTACCCTCTAAATATGCATGTAGGATGGATAAAAATACAATGGACACAGATTAGCAACAAGATAAGAAGGAGCATTCCCAATGCCATCAAATTTGATATGTGAGTCAAGTAGTTCCACCAAGATAATGTAAAACCTTGAAAAAGCCGGGCGGTGGTGGCGCACGCCTTTAATCCCAGCACTCGGGAGGCAGAGGCAGGTGGATCTCTGTGAGTTCGAGACCAACCTGGTCTACAATAGCTAGTTCCAGGACAGGCTCCAAAGCCACAGAGAAACCCTGTCTCGAAAAACCAAAAAAAAAAAAAAAAACCTTGAAAAAACACTCATGTTAGCATCTACACATCGCCTATGTTAGTCTATTTCTGAGTTCAGTGTTCTTATTAAGTTCTAGCCTTATCAACGCTATATATGCACATAGACCACTGCGGGCAGATCAGACTGGGGTCACTGTTCTTAACTCATGTCCTTTCTCACCCTTCTGAACCTTCATTTCTAGTATGTGGAAGTGAGTGTTCAAAAATATTTGTGACAAGATAAAGTTTGGATAAAATGGATAGACAGCCTTGGGGTATATCTCAGTGGTAGAATGTGTGTTTAGCATGCATGGTTTTGAATATCCAGCAAACAAAATATATAACTAATTTATAATGAAAATTTAGGGTTTATGTTCTTGCATTTATTAGCTAAAAATTATTTTGTTAACTTTTGATGGGATTGGCTTTGTTATATCATTGTACTAGGAAAGATGATAAGTATAGTTAATTCCTCATTTCAATATAATGATATTAAAATTATAGAAAGTAAATAATTTTCAGTGGCTCTAACTAATGAGCAACAGAGATGGACCTTATGTCTAAATTACTTAACTTCCTGGAAAACTTTTATGACAAGAATTTTAAATCTTTGAAGAAAAGAAATTGAAGAAGACACCAGAAAGTGGAAACATCTCCCTTGCTCTTGGGTGGGTAGAATTAACATAGTAAAAATGGCATTCTTACCAAAAGCAACCTACAGATTCAATTCAATGCCCATTAAAATCCCAGGAAAATTCTTCACAGACCTCAAAAAAAGGTACTCAACTTCATATGAAAAAGAAAAAACAAAAACAAAAAAAGAATAGTCAAAAATAATCAAAAAGGAACTTCTGGATACAAAACAATCTCTTACTTCAAACTCTACTTCAAACTCTCTACAGTACTGAAAACAGCCTGGTTTTGGCATAAAGACAGAAAGGAAGACCAATGGAACCAAATCGAAGGCCCAGATATTAATCCACACACCTACAAACACCTGATTTTTGAGAAAGAAGCAAACAATATCAAATGTAAAAAATAAAACATATTTAGCAAATGGTTCTGGCATAACTGGATATCAACATGTAGACAAATGAAAATAGACCTATATCTATCACCATGCACAAAACTCAAGTCCATATGGATCAAAGACCTCAACATAAAGCCAACCACATTGAACCTCATAGAACAGAAAGTGGGAAGTACATTTAAACACATTGGCATAGGAGAGCACTTCCTAAATATAACACCAGTTTCACAGACACTGAGAGAAACAATTAATAAATGGGAACTCCTGAAACTGAAAAGTTTCTGTAAAGCAAAGGATATGGTCAACAAGACAAAATGGCAGCCTACAGAATGGGAAAAGCTCTTCACTAACCCCACATCAGACAGAGGTCTGATATCCAAAATATTCAAAGAACTCAAGAAATTGATCATCAAAAGGACAAATAATTTATTTAAAAAATGAAGTACAGACCTAGACATAGAGCTCTCAACAGAAGAATCTAAAATGGCTGAAAGATACTTAAGGAAATGCTCAACATCCTTAGCCATCAGAGAAATGCAAATGAAAACTCTGAGATTCCATCTTACACCTGTGAAAATGGACAAAATCAAAAACACTGATGACAACTTTTGATGGAGGGGATGGAGGGCAAAGGGACCACTCCTGCATTGCTGGTGGGAGTGCAAGCTGGTACAGCCCCTTTGGATATCAGTATAGCGATATCTCAGAAAATTAGGAAACAACCTTCCTCAAGACCCAGCAATACCACTTTTGGGTATATACCCAAAAGATGCTCAATCATGCCACAGGGACATGAGTAAGCTCATAAAAAAAGGCCAAGAAGAACAAGTTAAGGGCCCTTTTGCCTCCCATTTCACTTACCCTGTGTAGAGATGTTTATGCCTTCTGTAGAATGCAACATTCTTGGTGCCATAAAGGAAGTAGCAACTAGATGCTCACCAGACACAAGCCTGTTAGTTCCTTGGTCTTGGAGTACTTAATCTACAAAAGCTTAAGAAATACATTTACTTTGCTCATAGATTTCCAATTCTAAAACATTTTGTAATAACATAACCAGATTAAGACATAAAAAACAAATCATTTGTAAAGCACTGCTCCACAAATACTGTATTAATTTTGTTAATAAATTTGCTACTATGGAAATATTAAAATATCTAGAAAAATAATTCATTTTGAAGACCATATGATTCTAAAAAATTACCCTGAGTCCCTTATATTAGAGCAATATTAATTACTAAGGTTTCCAGACATATCTGGAATTGATTTCTTTAACTACACATACTCATTTTAGTGGGATATATACTCTAATTTTTGCAATACTTTGAAGATCTTCCTTCCATGGGTTCACCTGACAATATTCTAAGAAACAAGCTTTCAGTGTTTTACCGCTCTTGACCCCTTTGCTTATATTGTAGCACACACTTATGCACACAAACATGCACACACAGAGAGAATTACTCATATAGCTAGCACTGCCATTTGAAGTTCAGTTTAAACAGAGGCTTGTTTTATCCTGAGGTGAGATGGGAGGGAGCCACATGGGCTAATTTCCTGTTCTAGAGATTTCTACCTATCCAGTACTTCTTAGCTGATAATTTCTCTTTCAAAGATATCACGGTTTCCCCCTACATACATAATACAGTATTGCTAATTTTCATTGCTTGGCCATAGGAGAGTTCCAGCACTCATGTGTCTTCATTAACTGAAACATTTATCCTGTGCCCCAAACCTTCTTATCTCCCTTTCTCCAAACCTGGAAATCATTTTCTTCTTTTCATTTCTATTAGCTCAACTATGAAGAAGGCTTTGTTTTAACATTTTACTTATATAGTGTATGCATGGTTATGCATGCATCTGCCTTACTTGCCTTTACATGGGGATTCTGGGGATTTGATTCCAAGTCCTCTTGATGATGCTACAAGTGCTCTACCCATGAGCAGTCTCCTAGCCCTAAGTTATCACTGATTAAATGCTTTCTTTTGAAGCTGTGTTCACCGGGATATTGACAGTAATTTTGATTGTTATCAATGTACTGCTGGCGTTTTAAACTGGTTGATATTTAGATTTCAGTTTCCTCTTCGGAGCTAATCCTTCACAAACTCAGTGAGAATAAAATCTATTTTTCTTGTTATATATAGCTAATATGGAGAATAGATAATCATATTTTATATAGATACTTGACATGTGTGCTAAGTCCCATCACTGTATAACTGATTTAAGTTTGTTTTCTCATACATATTACTTATTTTCTATTGACATCTGCCTTATTGATACCTAAGAGGCGAATGGAGGTGAGCATTCTGAGATTTTTTTCTAATATGGGCAGGCCTGCACTGAATCCTTGCTATTCTATTTTTTAATCTTGCAGCTTTTTTTCTAGTCCTTTCTGCCTACTTCACTTTGTTCATCTGAAAAAGAGGTGTAGTTATACTCCCTGCTTCTTGAAACTTCCTTGTCAAATAAGAAGACAAAAGAGTCTAGCAAAATAACTGCACATGTCACGGAAATAACATGTGACAGATATTATCATGGCCATTGCTGGATGTTATTAGCAACCAGGACTGGAAAACAAACTGAAAGTTTAGTGGAAGTCGGAACACCTAGAACAGCCCTGGAACTTCTCCAGGAACTTGTCTGAACACAAGGCTCACAAAGGGAAGCACACACTCTGCCATCGACTTGGAAAGATGGAGTGTGGAGCTCACATTATTCTCCATCATTACACACCTTTACAATTACCGTTTGTCCCTCACCCTGGGCTCTGACCACAGCGGTCTTATTCATTGATACCATCTGTAAGAGCTGAATGTTCCATCTTTTTAGTGTGAGAGTAAGGAAAAGCTTGTAAAGGTGTCTTTTAACCCTCTGGTAAGGATGTGAGAGATCACATAAATAGGGAGGGTAGAAAGGCACTGAGAAGGAAAACGTTGCACACTTAACATAAAATTTACAAATTCTGATTTCCAATGGAGCAAGCAGTGATCATGCAAATACATGAAAATAAACACAAGCATGTGCAGTGTTCATGTAAATACATGCAAATTATAACTGTTTTCCTATTTTCTTCATAAATCTATCCCTTCCAAATATTTTGGCAGAAATATCATTTGCATTGAAGCTCAAATAAACAATAGCACATGTGTCTGAACCATAAAGGTGTTCTTTGCATGTAGATTGCAGTGATTATTGCTATATAACTGAAAATCACATCTTGGAAAATTATCATTCACTGGGTTCTCTGGATGGTACTTACTTCTCATTAAAAAAAAATGATGGCAAGATCTACGAGCTCCATGAATAGAGATCATGCTTTATCTTTTCCATCCCTGAATCTCTAGTACCAAGCACACTATTTCAAATTAAATTGTTTAGGGTAGACCTTGATTAAATATATAAATGCCTTCTAATTTAAAGATATGTAGTGTTTTCTTTATATTCCTCATGTTGATGAACTCACCTGAGCTTCCTACAAAGTGCATGAACATTCCTCTTTATTTAAGTTTGGGTATCTTATGGTTGGTCAAGTTCTTTTATAATAATACACTGAGACAGTATCAAGGCTTCTCAGAACTACTTCCCCAAACCCACAAAAATATGGAGTTCAATTTACCATGCCGCTCTAATAAGGACATGGATTGTCCTTATAATCAGTTGTGTTGGTTGACTAAAGTTTTCTGGATTTTTCCTTGAGGGAGTAGATACACAAGACGGTGAGATGAGCGGATAATAGCCACTGTATTCTTTTCTAATTCATCCTTATTTATCATGCTAATCATAGAAAAACAAGTGCTATCTCTATTCTCTACCTTCTCTCCATCAATCACTGTCCAGTATGAAATATCATGGTGAGAGATATAATCTTCCTCACCAGTGACAGTATCTTCAAAATCTACTGTAGAACAAAATATCCCTGCCATACCTCTAAGGCATGTCATGTAATTATACTAATATACAGGATAAAAGTAAGGATAAGCGAAGTTATTTGACAAGTTTAAAACTTTGGGGTGATAATAATGGAATGACAATATGTAGTTGCTAAGAGTTCTTACTTTTTATCCTTGGAGCAAACACACCCATACACATGCGTACACACATACACACACACAAAATACGACACAGGTGCAGACAAACACACACATACACACACATGTGCAAGATATATACATGCACACACCCACACAGATATACATGAAATTTCTAAGCCATGAATAATACTATGCATTTTCCTCAAATTGAAATTTTTGAATTGTCCTAAAAATTGGGAATTTCACATAGATGTAGAAGTTTTCAACATCTCTGATTTCTGTAGAACCTGTTTCCATTTTTGGCATATTCCTTGGCATACAGCTCTAAATGGAACCAAAAACATATGTCATATCATTTCATGAAAAGAAGCAATTTGTAAATAATTGATGATCCATGAAAATAAAACCAGTTTTAACACTGGATAAGTAAAACCTAGGTGAACTTTAGGGCACTTAGTAATGTATCATAAATTAAATTGCATGAATTGGTTTTCTCTTCAAAATGAAATACTCAATCCACTAGAATAGTGAGCAATCCTTCCAGATGGCATTAAATATCTCAACACCTTTCCCAACATGCAAAAAATGATATTGCATCTGTCTGATCTGACATTCTGGTCAGAAACTTAATTTTCTAGGATATTAGATCTTTATTTGCTTGGAGAAATCTTTTTCCATAATGCATTCATGTCTCAAAATGTGCATCTAGCCCTGCTGAAGACTAGCTAAAAACACTGATATAATGTTTTTCTTAGAATTGTCTAGAGTTATGGATGAGATTATTTTAATTCTCTGAGTAGATGACAGATGACCTTCATTGCTCTCCCTCCCAGGCAGCTTGTTCTGAGTGGAATGAATTGGATGCAATTGATTCTTCATCATGTAAGTTACCTTTTCTATCTATAAAGGCCAAAATAAGTAACTATATTTCTAAGGTTCTCCATGGGTAGATTTTTAAATAAGTGGCACTTCTAAGAATAATTATAAGGTGATTTTAAAAGCAAATTACAACATGGATGGGGGAGGGGTTCATGAGGCCCAACCTCTAATATAGAGTTACTGGCAGTCAGGGGAGGCTATGGAAGGGAGAATCTATTTTGCTTGGGAACATGGTCTCTAGTGGGCTGTCCATGCTCCACTGGATGGCCCCACATCTATGTGCATGCAGGAAATACAAACTTGACACAGTAGGTTGTTTCTTTTAAGACATCAAGGTTCAAGAGTGTGTTGAGGAGAATCTTGGGGAAGAAATGAGGGAGGGTGATACGATCAAAATACATCCTGTGTATGAAAGAAACCCTGTCTCAAAAAAATAAACAACAACAAAAGAGATAGGTAATAGATTTTTAAGAAAGCCCTTCATGATTTGGCAACCCACTGGCTAGAGATTATACCCTCAACTCTCAGGAAACTCAGGACATGTATCATGGGACTATACACAGAAACACAGTTAGCAAATTCTAGTCTATGAAGAAGAAGCTGAATCAGAATCTGGCAGCATTTGGTGAGGTAGAGACATGGCAGCAAGGTACACTGATAGATTCAAAATGGTTCATAAATATTGGGAACTGCACGGGTCAAAGTCCACATTAATAACCCCATGAAGATGGAACCAGAATTTATGAACCAAGCTTGTAGAAGGTTGCTGGAGACAGGGCCATCATTCTGAACTAGTCCTGTATGATTAGTAACTGTGATTGGACCTGCGAAGTACTTCCCACTTCTGGGACCAGCATCCATAACTCTGTTTTCAAGATCAGCTCAAAGGCAAATAAAAAAAAAATGTTCACAACTTGACCACTCCAGCACTACCAGAAGACACAACTAATATATTACACCCAGCTTCAAAAGGAACATACGGTGGTGTGACTGTCATCTGGAGCTCAGGAAGGAACATCAGGAGATGTGAGGTTAATGTCAGCAAGACTACATACATACTCTATAGCCCTATCCAGTCCTCTTCTCCTCATATGTATCCCTCCTTAATTTAATATCCAATGCTAGAGTAGCATGCCACCGTGGTTCTACTCCATAGCTGTCCTTTACCTGTAAGACCACAGTTTATCAAACAAGAAGCTGCAAACACTGCTAAGGTTGTGAAGAAAAATGAATATCACACACTGCTGGCAAGGATGTAAACTGGTATTGCCACAATGGAAGGCAATGTAGATCCTCCTCAAGAAACTAAGAATAGGGCTGGAGAGATGGCTCAGTGGTTAAGAGCATTGCCTGCTCTTCCAAAGGTCCTGAGTTCAATTCCCGGCAACCACATGGTGGCTCATAGCCATCTGGAATGAGGTCCGGTGCCCTCTTCTGGCCTGCAGACATACACACAGACAGAATATTGTATACATAATAAATAAATAAATATTTTTTAAAAAAAGAAACTAAGAATAGAGCCTAGGCAGTTCGGATGCTCAACTTACTAGACCTGGATGGAGGTGGGCGGTCCTTGGACTTCCCACAGGTCAGGGAACCCTGATT
>NC_022032.1:17288741-17292794 GCF_000317375.1 Microtus ochrogaster | reverse complement strand
GTGTGTGTGTGTGTGTGTGTGTGTGTGTGTGTGTGTGTAGTACAAGCAAGTAGAAGGGTAACTTTGAGCGGGAAGGTATGGATTTTTAAGAAGAAATGGGATTAGGGCATGAGAAGATAATGAAATACATGTTAAATAAAAGCAAAAGGAGGGACTCTGTCTGATAAAAGCAGACTAACAAGAAAAGCACAGAGTGAAATCTGCTGAATAAGATCAAATACAATGACATATGTGTATGAGAAATGCATAACAATATGCATTAAACTCTTTAATTAACTTAATATTTTAAATGTGAATTGTGGATAATAAAAAAATCACTTCTGAGTTATACATGTTTATGGCATACTTTGGAGAAAATGATTATTGTTTGAGACCTGAATTTTTAGGTTAACTGCATAGCCTATCCTGGCTCTGGGTTTGTGTCATTTTTTTTTGTTCGTTCTTTTTGCCAAATCTGACTGCCATCTTTAGAAGTAAATGCCAAATACAGTCCTGCCAAACAAGAGATGTTCCATTGATTCCTCTTAAATACGCAATGGTGCTTTTCATAATTCTACCTCATGGTTTGGGATCAGGGACCCACCAATCTACAGGTATCACAGAGTCCAGGTTCAGTTCTATACGTAAACTCAATGCCGGTAATAATAATTTAAAAGAAAGGAACTATGATATCTGTATTTCCGCAGTGCCTTGTGGTTTTAAAGGTCAGAGCCAAACTTGCTCTTTTGAAAAATAAATTGACTAATTAAGCAATTAAACTCTGACTGTGGATGAACTAGGATGCACTGGGAGAAGAATGCTTAGCTGGTTTGAGGGAAGAACCCAAGATTTGAGGGAGGAGCTACATTTCCACTTCGGGCATGCTTTCTCGTGTTCTGAAATCAGAGTCCTCTTTCTCTGTCGCGAGTGTGGAGGGTTCAGAGGGAGACAACACAACTGTTCGTAGCACTATTGCCTGCAGGTGAGCAGCGCTTGTTCCCTCTCTCACCCTGTGTCTTACTCTTTGCAGTCTTCCAACTGCTAATGAAGACAAAGGGGCAATGTTATGTCCTTGAGCAACCGACTTGTGCCCTTTCTCAGTCTGGGATGGGACAGACAGCACGCTTAAAGGATGCTTTTTTGTGTGTTCTGTATATAACTTGATAGACTAATCAAGTGCAAGCTGAGCAGACTGAAAGGAAGAATTATTTCACACCCTGCTGCTGCTACTGCAAAGTGTAGAAAGGATCTTGGAGTGATTCCTTAATGTTTCCCCTCTAGAATGGCATACAGAATGCAACCGAGCAAGCATTAGGATTCACAATGCCATCTGTCTGTTGAAAAGAGAGCCTAATCCATTAGACACTGAGACAGATAGATAGATAAATACTTTTTGCTTAGTTTCCTGGTGTGTGTGTGTGTGTGTGTGTGTGTGTGTGTGTGTGTGTGTGTGTGTGTTTGTGTTTGTGTGTGTCTTAAGCCATTCTCTGTTGAAGTGAAACTATGATACTGGGCAACAGGGAAAGTAATGAGGTCTGATTTTCTTTTCCAGTTAAGGAAATGTTCTACTTTGATAGTGATCTGAAAGTTTCCAATAACCAAAAAATACTATATGTTGCTTAAAAGACAAAAAATTTTAATAATTAAGTCTGTAAAAAAAAACATATGGGTGCCTGTATTAGCCTGATTTTCTTTATTAACCCCAAAACAGGTAAGAACCAGTCTACTTAGAAAGAAATGCGCTTTCTTCAGTGAATATCTATGGAGGGCCTAAGTTCAAACAGTAGGGGCCAGACTGTAGTGAATGCTAGCCTTTGGTGGTGTCATTTCATAGTGTGACTAGCCATGGGAACAGAAAGCACTGGAGGACAAGGATGGATAACCAAGATTAGATAGAAACATTGGGAAGGCTTCAGCTCTCCAATAGCCCCTTTAAGTATTAAGGCCTCACTGTCTTAAGAGAGCTCCATCAAGCCTCTGATGACCTGAGACCCATCCCAAAATCATTCGATCACCTCCCAACACCTCCACCCTGAAAACCTGGTCCTTAACCACCCTAGAAGCTAAGGACACTCAGATCACGCCAGAACAAAACAAAGCCTTACAATAGACAAAGTTCTTCCAAAGACCAGCTGCAACTCTGAGGGGTATAGGTTTCTACAGCCTAATACTTCCTTTACCACTTAAAACAAAATAACCAAGTAAAACACCGAAAATTAAATGAACCAAAGGGAGTTTGTAGTAAAAATAATTACCTGAGAATTTTGTCCTATGCTCCAGTTTAATTTCCGAAGACAAACATCTTAGATTATGTGTCTATACACATTGCATTTGTTTATACAAATCTAATGTTATATATTTCAGATTATGCAGATAAAAAAATTATAAACTGTGTTCACCTTACTTCTTACCTAACCCTTTCTCAGGGTCCAAGACTGCTGACTCTGTCTCTGTGAGCCACTACATGCCCTGCTGAGTGGATTCTGTGGCCTGTATTCTTGTAGTATCAACTCCTCTGGCCATATAAGCGGTAACATCTTTACATTAAGTAGCTGTGTACATGATACGGTGTCATTTACTTCTTCCTTTTCACGGCCTTATAGTTTCCCGTGTGGCGTTTCTTGTAAAGCACTCCGAAATAACCATAAACCAAATTAGACCAAGGTAGGGACCATCGACAAGTTACCAGTGACCCACAACTGGTGATGGAGGGTCATAGTCACCCAGGATGACTCAGGGACTCCGACTGACTCCACTGCTAAATCCCTGGTCATCCATTTTTTTCCTCCCAGACTAGAGGAAGAGGGGAGTAAGTTTTTAATTGCTCTAGCATGCATGTGTGTGGTGGGATTCTCTAATGAGGCAAATGGGAACATACCAGACGGTGTACTGAATGCAAATATATGAAAACACCCTTGTTGCTCAAAGATAACGCTGGCGTCACTCCCGAGGATGTTGGGCCTGTGTAGAAAACACTCTCCATTGTCTCCATTTCTCTCATTTTCATCTCGCTTCTCAAGGCACGGACTACATCTGGATCCCTTCTTACCTCAAACTGTCATCCACATGGAAGCCACACCTCTGATCTCTCTGCACGTTCATGGCCCGATCTCTGCTTAGATTTTCAGCTTCCTACTCTCACTCTTATAAGTGTTTCCTAGACTCTGAAGGCTCATTCCTCTCTCCTGCTGATGTGTCCGGTAAAATAACTCCAAAACTTGTATGGCTGTACTTCAGCCTTTCAGCACCTTGATTTCTTATCCCCCTTCCCCCCTCTCTCTCCTTTTATTGAAAAATACTTTTTCTCATATAATATATCCTTCCTAACCCAGAAAGATAAATATGACCTGTGTTTTATTGAGTCACCATCAGAGAGGCTTCCTCTTGTAGCAGATGGGAATAAATGCAGGGACCTGCAGTCAGACATTACAGAGAGAGAGAAAGAGAGAGAGAGAGAGAGAACAGTTGGAACACACTTCTCTAAATTGAATGCCATCAAATCATTCCCCCTCAGAACTCAGGGAACCTCATGAAAACAGAGGTGAAAAGAATGTAAGAGCCAGAGGGAAGGAGGACACCAAGAGATCAAGGCCCTCTAAATCACCTGGTCAAAGCTCATATGAACTCACAGAGACTCATTCAGCAAGCACAGGACTTATACAGGTCTGCACCAGGTCCTCTGTGTTTCTGTTATGGCTTCCAGTTTAGTGTTTTTATGGGACTCCTGAGTGCGTGAATGAGTGAGTCTCTGAGTCTTGAGCCTCCTCTTGGGCCTCTGTAGTGATATTTCATTTTTATTTTAATAACCAAAGCTTACCTGAAGATCAGAAACAAAACAGCCACACTAGTCAACCATACAGACCAGAAAGTGGTGGTACACACCGTTAATCCCAGCAGTCACGCTAGTTAGCCATGAGAGCCTGGATGGTGATGCACACCTTTAATCTCAGCACTAGAGATGAATATAAGGTCGGATGAGACAAGAACAAACTCTATCTATCTATCTATCTATCTATCTATCTATCTATCTATCTATCATCTATCTATCTACCTATCTATCTCTATCTCTCTATC
>NC_022032.1:17286977-17288628 GCF_000317375.1 Microtus ochrogaster | reverse complement strand
ATCTGTCTCTGGGTTTTTATTATTTCTGCACAGGACTCTTTTCCTCCTATTGGTTTGCCCTTTCCAACTTTGATGTGTTGGTTTTTGTTTTATCTTTTTATATTTTACTTTGTTATGTTTCGTTGTTGTCTATTAGAAGATATATCATATGAGACCAGAATTTATTTTTTAAGAAAATGGGAAAAAATAAAAATCCTTTAAAAAGAAAAAGAAAATGCATTCTTTTTCAAATAATATATCCTGATTACAGTTCCAATCTCTCTGCTCCTCTCAGTTCCTCCCCCACATCCCCTCCCAACCGGACACACCCCTGTTCTGTGTCTCATTAGAAAACAAACAGACTTACAAGGACTAATAATAAAATAACATAACATAAAACTAATATATTGGAATAGGAGAAAAAATTGAAAATAGCCAAGAAAAGGCACAAGAAACAAATAGTGACTCAGATATCCACTTGTTCATATACTCAGGAATCCCATAAACACTAAATATATAAAAAAGAACCTCTAGAACAAAAAAGAGAAAAATTAAATATACATATATATGTAAATTACATTCCAACTAGCACACTATACTTTGTAGATGGTATTCTCTGGATTTTAAGGAGCATATCCAAACTAATCAAACGGCACATAGAAGAAGATAAAAACTTGAGGAGTACTGCTGTCTGGGGGTGCAGCCTCCAGCATCACCAGTCCTTGACAGGAGTCGGCAAGCCTAAACTTTTCTGTCTGGGTAGGGTTAGAGAAAAAGGCACTCACAAAGTCTCTTGGTGTATCTTTCTTTATTTCTTTTTTTAATTCTCTCTCTTTATTCTCTCCCTCCTATCTCATGCTGTTTTACAGCTTTTATATCCCAACAGAATCTCCTGGGCAGTACAAGAGTCAAAACAGTGGCATTCCATTTCTCAACTGAATGATTGTTGGTAAAAACATGTTTTTCATTTCCCATACAAGAATAAACATTTTTGTATTGCAGGTGAAAAGGAAATTATCCCAAGAACCCACATGCATTCATACCCAAGCAACTTGTTATAGATTACCCACGTGGCAAACAAGGTGTTTTTGTCAGGTCTTTTACTGGCAGGCTGCATTTTGCAGTCACAATGAAAGGGCCAATTACTTTATTACTTATCTTGAAAGCTAATCTTACAAGGCGTCTTAAAGGCATCACAAACCTAAACTTTTATATATGAAAAAGAATCAATCAACTCTCTTTTAAATCTTTATGATACATATCCATTTATTAATAGTGTTTTTACATCAGGAGATTGAGGGCAGAAATGGGTATAAGAAATTAATCATTACTTTGGTCATTATCCAGACCTACAAAGGAGAGTATATCATTCAGTAATACGTGGTCTGCTTTGTTTTTGTTTCCTGACTTTAAAGAGTTTCATATTCAACTATGTGCCTTTCTAAAACTTTAGATTGACTTCTTGGGTTTTTCGCCTCAAAGGTATCTAACAAAAACATCCTAATCCAACTTTGTTATTTCCAAAGCTTTGTTTCAGCTGTGATGCACTCCAAGACCAGTAAACACATATCCCGACATTAAGGTTAAAAGAATTTAAACTAACTGGGCTATTGGGACTCAACTGTGAGTCATGAACTTGAGCTACAATCTACACAGCTCCTTAGGTGAGACG
>NC_022032.1:17269871-17279204 GCF_000317375.1 Microtus ochrogaster | reverse complement strand
CAGGAAGTGGAGGAGGGATGAGGAAGGTCTGAGTCCCCTGTTTCCCGCTGCCGCCGCACTCACTCACCCCAATGATGGCTCTCCCAGTGTCCAGATCGAAACTCTGTGCTGCTTGGGTAGCAAACAAAGGGCTCAAATTATTATTGTTATCTATTATTATCATCAGCAGCAGCAGCATCAAATTAGACAGTTTAGCTTAGGGAGGAGTCATCCTCTTAATAACCAACAAGTAAAATACCCAGTAGAATGGGATGTTTCCAAGAGATAAACATACTATATTACAGGCAGTGGAGATCTCCCCATGTCCACTCAAACCATACTAGACACTAGAGAAAGAGAGCTGCAGAAAACATGTAAAGGCACAGCAGAAGCAAAAGACGTTCCGGGATCTGTAGTCTTAGATTGACTAAACTTTGACAGTTCAAAGCTCATCGGCATTAAGAAGGTGAAGCCTTGCACACATCTGGAGGAAGAGTCCTAGACAGACAAATAGCAAAATCTAAGTCCAGGGACCAGGGTTGCCTGACATGGGAAACGGAATAAGAACAGAGTGATTGGCATGGAGCCTGGGAGAATCATAAAGGATAAAATCAGAGATGATGCCAGATCCATAGTTAGCAGTGAGAACTGAAACCTCACTGGGAGCCCTCGGATGATTTCGTGGAGACAGAAGCTGTAGTACAACTTCTGTCTTGCACGGGCTATGCTGGGGACATCTAGGGAGTGGTCTGGAAAGGGAGACATTGGATTTGTGGGGAGACAAACAAGATTACGGACAAAAGCGTAAGCAAACCGTGATGGTGCCTTAGCCTACAATGGTAGAGCACATGTGCTAGAAATCAGTTTTCTAATTCTTTATAGAAATGAGATACGTCTGCCATGACTTGTGGACAAGATAGCTGTGACAGAAATGTCCAAGGTTTAGCCTCAATGAGTAGAGGTTGAGATTCAGGTGGAATGGGTTTGGCTAGGGAACCATGACCAATACCAGGCATTCTGTTTGAAATACACATTAAGGATTCAAGCAGAAGCGACGAGTAGCCATTTAAACAGGCAAATTTAAACTTCAGAAGAACTGAACAAGCTAGAGGTTTAAATTTAACGTCGCCGTAAAAAATGGATGGCCTGTGGAGCTGAGAGTGAGCAGAAATAGAAAAGAAATTCGAGCGTTGAAGTTGATCCCTGGAACTCCAACACGTTAAAGGATGAGAGATGAAGAGTCAGTGAAGGAACATAGCAGAAGAGGTAGAGAGAGCTAAAGTCTGATGCTGTGTCATCTGACTAGACACTACTGTGCTCACTGTGCCTAGTTAAACATACACGACAAGACTCAGCATTAGCTGATGATTTTAATAGTACAGACAACAGAAGCAACGGCTATTCCATGAAAACATATGTCTAACCGCTATGCATTTAATGGCAAAGCATTAAATGCAAACTTGTTGCAGTTTTAGGACAAAATAGAAAATCTCCTCTTTCATGTCTTCTATTCAGAATTCTGCCGGAGGTTCTGAGTGATAAAACCATAAAGAAAGAAATATAATTTAAAAGAAAAATAAAAATTGTTTTAACACTTATATGATGGTAATAAATAAAATAATCTATCGAGAACATTTTGAACAGGTCTGGTGACTAATGAGACTACATAACATCAGGAATTGGGAGGCTAAGGCAAGAGCATTGCAGGTTTGAAACCAGTTTGATCTCCAAAAAAATATTTTTGCCACCCTGAGGTTCACAGCATGACTATGCCTCAAAAAAACAACAACAACAACAACAACAAAGGAACTATTTAGAAAGATTGAAACCTCTGAAATGTTGGCCACTTCAATTATGCTGTCCTGCCATGGTGCCCATAGTCACACCACCCCTATTATCTATTTGTAATGAGTTATACACTGTACAAAATGATGAAAGGGGACTTCATACGCAATGGGTAGTGGATTCTGTGGCCTAACAATGCCTGCACCAGCTGATTCCTATCACCAGATGTAACATCAGTGAAGCACACTGAGAAAAGCTGCTTGCAACTGACCATTGCCAACTGTGTGTGTGTACAAGCATGCCGCTTCGGATCAGTTCAAATACTGAGTGCAGAAAGCCAAAAAAGAAGAGAAAAAGCATGTTGACAGAAGCTACAAAATCTATAATGTATATTTTAAAATTCTAACAATATATATAATGGCAAGCTAAGAACATTTTTAAAGGTTTTAAGAAAAAAAAAACAAGCTCTTCAAAAACCATAATTAATGATTAAGAAGTGTCAACACAGTCAATACCAGTTCACCCCCAATTAATCAATGATTTCAGAAAAACATTTAATCAACCCCTAATGGGGAAAGGAGTGGCCAGAAATTGGGCGGTTTTAAATAATGAGGTGGGAAATTTGCACTGTGAAAAACCAACCAAACAAAAAACACTAAGTAATAGATAGGCAGAGTGGGGACAAACCTGGAATTGCAGCATTAGGGAATCTGAGACAGGAAGATCAAGGGGTACGGCCCAGTCTAGGACACATAGGCAACTCTATTTCAATAAAAGTATTAGTGAACAAATCAGCAAAATATTTGATTTGGTGTCAAGATGAACAAATGGAGCAAGAAAACTACAGAAGGCACCCATGAACAGGCACATGTGTTTCTAAAAGCTTCTATATATGAGACGTGATGTTACAGATCATTGTGCAAACAGTAGTTTTACATTAAAAGTTCTGAGGTGATTCTATTTTATCATCAGAAATATAAATGAACATTTAATTTTTGTGAGACAAAAAAAATTCCTTCAAAATAACAAATTGAAATGCACTTTCAAAATATATCAGTAATTATCTCATGTTCATAAAGCATTCTTAATTAATAGAGTAAACAAAATAGATGGTTGTGTTGGTTACTTCTATTTTATCTTTTTTTTTTTTTTGGTGTTTCGAGACAGGGTTTCTCTGTGGCTTTGGAGCCTGTCCTGGAACTAGCTCTGTAGACCAGGCTGGTCTCGAACTCACAGATATCCGCCTGCCTCTGCCTCCCGAGTGCTGGGATTAAAGGCGTGCGCCACCATCGCCTGGCTCTTCTATTTTATCTTGACATAAACTAGTGTCATTTGGGCAGAAGGACTCAGAATTGAGAAAGTACCTCCTTTCCTGCAGGGAATTTTCTTGATTAATAATTATGTGGGAGGTCGCAACTCACTGTAAGCAGTATCACCCCTGAGTAGGCAGGTAGTCCTGGGTGGTATAAGAAAACAGGCAGAGTCAGGTGTGGCAGCACATGCCTTTAATCCCAGCACTCGGGAGGTAGAAGCAGGTGGGTCTCTGTGAATTCTAAGTCATCCTGGTTGACAAAATGAGTTCTAGGACAAAGCTGCTACACAGACAAACCTTGTCTTGAAAAACCGAAAAGAAGAGAGAGGAGAGAGAGAAGGAGGGAGGGAGTGGGAGAGAAAGAAGAAGTAAAGAAAGCCATGGGATGCAAGGCAGTAAGCAGTGTTCCTCCATGGCCTCTGCTTCAGCTGCTGCCTCTGGGTCCTTTCCTTGAATTCCTACCCTGACTTCCTCAGTCATGGCGCACGTTTTGAGAGTTGTAAGATAACATAAACCTTTTCCTCTCTGCCTTGCTTTAGTTCATGATTTTTGTTGTTTGTTTGTTTTAATCACAATATAATACTTACTACAATGGTCTAAATTAATAAAGAAAATGTGTAATGAACAAAGAAACAATTTTTAATTTAAAACCCCAAATGTATTCAAAACATTTAAATGCATTAATAATTTAAAGTTTTTTTTTCTTTGAGACAAGGTTTCTCTGTAACTTTGGTGCCTGTCCTGGAGCTAGCTTTTGTAGACCTCGAACTCACAGAGATCTTCCTGCCTCTGCCTCCTGAGTGCTGGGATAAAAGGCGTGCACCACCACCACCTGGCTATAATTTTAAATTTTTATGTTAATAAAATATTGTCTTCCCATAGCAAAGTGGAAACAAGTTAAGCTGCTGATTTTTTATAAAAGATTTGGCAATTTATTTTCCCATATTTCTTTATATGAAAATGAGAAATGTCAAACATATTTTCTTGTAGATTTCCATGTCTTTCCAAAAGATCTTTACTGTTATTTCTCCCTCCCCCTACCCATCGTCCACCTTAACCTTGAAACCACCACCCCAGCTTAATCCTTCCTGTTCCATAATCCCCCCTTCAACCCTTTATAGCAATGCATTCATCGCTACTTAAAAGCTCTTCCCCATGGCCCTTTATCCACCCTGTTCTCTAGGGATTTTCCAAACAAAGCACACATATCTAAAGACGAAAAGCTGACGTCCACAGATGAGTGCAAACATATGACGTTTGTCTTTCTGGATCTGGATTACCTCACCCAGTCTGCTCCATTCATTTACCTGAAAATTTCATAATTTCATTTGTCTCAATGGCTGAGCATTGCTTCACTATACAAATATACTACATTTCCCCTATCTGCTTATCAACTGATGAACATCTAGGCTGTCTCCATTTCCTGGGTACTCTGAGTAGAGCAGCAATGAACGTGGATAAGCAAGTATCTCCAGAGTAGAGTGTAGTCAGTTGGGTTTATGCCCAAGAATAATGTAACTGGTAGACCATATGATATAGTTCTTTTTAACAATGTTAGAAGTTGGTAACAGATAGGTGATGGATAGGTGGATGATTAGATAGATAGATAGATAGATAGATAGATAGATAGATAGATAGATAGATAGATAGATAGATAGATAGATATAGATATCTTAGTTCCTTTGGAGTGGAGAACCAATAGACTTCCCCAAAATGTTATGCTATTGCTCTTGTTCCTTATTACCTCCTAGAACTTGATAGTACGATCCTATTACTGAAGAAACCATGTTCTTGAGTCACAGAACAGAAATGAAATCTAGCTGATACAGACCTGGAAGCCTCATCCCTGCTGGAAAGTGTAATGAAAGCTACTATAAGAGGAAAGAAATCATTTGTCATGCCCAGCTGTGGACCCTGAGAGCTATAACAATTAACTCGCCTGCCAAGATACACCAGCTGACATAATAGTGATATGAACATCATACAAATAAACAACTACTTTCTGAATAGATTTAAGTCCGATACCATAAGATGAAATCCTTATGTGCTACCATTTTTGAGCCAATAGCTTAAAAGTAGGCAGGTCATAGATCCCCCTAGATGAGAACTTACTCCTATCATCCTGCTAAATGGACATAGTAATGAATAGAGTCCTAATGACTAATCGTTCCACCCACATGCCAGTGTCTCTCTCAGCCTTCATCTGAGATTAAATGGTGATAACACAAAGATATACAACCAACCAAAAAAAAAAATGAGAGACTATAGAATGTTCAGCCCTAGTGGGAACATCTAGATGGCACCCCACCTCTCAAGGCTCAAAGAACATTATGGAAGCAAGGACAGAAAGAGTGTGAGAACCATAGGCAATAATGACTACAAGAAGCAGCTCCTGGACACAGTAGTGGCTGCATGTGTAAACTCACAGAATTGCGACAGCATGTACAAGACTTGTGCAAGCCCAAACCAGATAAAATGCCTGCAGAAAGGGGATCAGGCACATAATCCCACCCCAGTAGTGAAGCCACCAACAACTGTAGCTTCTGAAAGGAGGAACAGTTTTCTTTGAGGTTGTTAAGTTGACCCTCTCAAGTGCACATATCCAAGAATATTTAATCTGTAGAAACTTTTCTTGAATGGCTTAACAAGCAAAAAAAAAACCTGTTGGGTAGATAGAGAAGTAATCTTGAAATAGTTGAGTGAGGGAATAAATATGATTAAAACACAAGACACAAAACTCAAAATTCTCAAAAAAAAACAATTAAAAAAGAAAAAGATCGAGTGAAATTTTCAGGCAACTGAAAAGTCTATAGATATAGATATGTGTGTGTATACATATACATGTATATCTAAAAATATATATATCAATATATATTATTGGGGGTGAGACAAAGTTTCTTTGTGTAACCTCAGCTGTCCTGAAAATAGCTCTATAGACCAGATTGGCCTCAAACTCACAGAGATTCACCTGCCTCTGCCTCCTGAGTCCTGGGATTAAAGGCATGTACTACCACCATCTCCTGGCAGTATATTTTTAAAAGAAAACAAAGATAGGAACATTATGCATTGTTATATATTTTAGGAACCCCCCACCCAAAAGTCATGTGTATTCAATTCTGTAAAAAGATTATCCGAGAGGAATCTACCGAAGTGATTGTGTGAGCTGTGATTTCTTATTTGTATTTTTCTGTGTTTTCTTTGTTTTGAAATAGTATTAATCATACACTAAAATATATCAGAATAATGAAACCAAGTAGACAAGTTCTTCATGGCTTAACAAGCAAAGCATTCAGTCAATGACAGTGGTATTTTTAATGTATGTTTTCTATTTCGGTGCTTCTGCGCTGAGCATACTATTACTCCTATGGGAACGGTGAATGAAGTATATCCTCACCGGAACTCAGTTGTCTTCTTTGACACAATCTCCAGTGTCTTATAGAGTCATACCCATGTATCTTTATACAGGATGTCCCCTGACATGCAGACTTGTGTCCCTGATCTAAGGCATCTCTTTATATCAATATGTACCTGAATGCTCACACCAAAAAAACACACTCTTGACTTTTCTGAATCATGTGTTTTATTAAAGTTTTTTTTTCATGTCCTGATTTCCTGGCACACTATTAACCAACCAAAAAGAAGTTACATAGGTTTCATTGTTTTATCTCCCAGAAGCAATGAGCCTGTTCTAGAACTGTTCTAGAGCCTGTTCTAGAAACAAAGTTGCTGGTATGAGGTACTTATGGCCCTATTACCAATGTATTGACTAAAGACTAAAAGGATTGCATAAATTTGACTTGAACTAACTTGTGATGATGATGATGATGATGATGATGATGATGATGATGATGATGATGATGATGATTATGATGATGATGATTTAGCTTATGTGAATGGATGTTTTGCTTTCCTGTGTGTCTGTGAAACATGAGCATGCAAGGTGCCCATAGGAGCCAGAAGAGGTCATAAAAAACCCTTGGAACTGAAATTACAGGTAGTTGTAGACCACCAAATGGATTCTGGGAATTGAACCAATGTCCTTTGGAAGAGCAGTCAGGGATTTTAATCACTCAGCCATCTCTCCAGCCTGTAACTTTTTGTATAACTTAAAACTTAATGGTTTTGAAGAAAATAAACATTAGACATATTTAACAAATACATAAGTAATGATCTTTGGTTCAGTTATTATTATATTTCACACAATGACTTTAAATTGACACAGAGAGAGTCTATAATGACTCGTGTGAAAAGTAGACTGTAAGCGACCATATTTCCTGTTTTCTGTGTCATAAAATTCAAAGATGTTCTTCCTCAGAGCACATTTTCAGGCCTGTATTTAAAAGAAAATGACAATGACAACGGATGAATCTGAGCTTAATGTGCAATATCACTGCTTGGTCTAATAAAGTACATCATCCCCTGAATATAAATGGATTGAGGTTTTAGAAAAAAAAAAAACGTTCTACCTAGACAACGAACAGGAACCTAAGAGAGATATACATGGATCTAAATCTACATGGGAAGTAGAAAAAGACAGATCTCCTCAGTAAATTGGGAGTGTGGCAATCACGGGAGTGGTTAGAAGAGAGGGGGGAAAGAGAGGAGCAAAGAAAAATATATAGTTCAATAAAAACAATAAAAAAGAACGGGGTTTTAAATTGTTCTATTAATTTATTTTGTGTTAATGTATCACTATGGCCTTGGCTGCCTTACAGCACAGATTCCCCTCCCTCAGCCCCGTGAGTACTAGCATGGCACTACATACACCATCTGGTCTCGCTTGTTATCCTTCCTTAATGCATTTAAAATTTTGAAATATGTTACTATACATTGTGAACAATCTCAAGATGTGTAATATATATTCTTTGCCCCCAAACTAAAATCAGGATGTAATAATTCATTTTAATAGACTAATTAATGCCTGGGAAATTAGGGAGGTAAACCTTTAGGTATGTCTATGAGGGCATTTCCAGAGAGAATTAGGTGGATAACTGAGACCCATCTTGAATATGGGTAGCACAGCTCCATCCCACGGGCTGTGATCTAAGACTGAATGGACAGAGGAAAAGAAATAAAAAGAAAGCATGGGAAAAAAGAAAATGAGGTGTGGCTATTCTCTGAGAAACCCACACCCATGCCTTAATTGTGTCTTTTTCTTCCCAAGTGCCTTTCTTTCTCTTTATCCTTGTCCTTAAAAATAATAGTATGTAAAGATATTGTATAATAAACTCCAGGTCTACTCCATGAAAAATAGAAAAGAAAAAATCACTCCAATAGTAGCTAACATTTATTGAGCTATGTTTGTGCAAGACCCTGTGTTCTCTGACTTGAATCCCAGTCTAAGATCTTATGTGATAGTGAGGAAAGACGGACTGTAAGCCCAAAACTCCCAACTGATACATCTATTTCATTACAAAAATATTAAAGTCAAGAGAGAGTTCTTCAATGTAGTAGATGTTTCTGGATATATGTCTTGAAGTTTTCACAGATCATAACGCTCCTGCAGTAAAGTTGTGATCAAATGATTCTAGCCACTGCATTTGCCAAAAATAAAATGATACATAAAAAGTCCTCCGCAAAACCATTGTCTTAAAATATCTTTATAGTGATGTCTGGGGGAAAGCTACTCCATTTAGCTAATGTGCTGTTTGTAATTAGCATGGCAATTCTTTTACAACTAAAAATAGAATTATAATAATCATTTTAACAGTGTGCATTGCTCTCCACTTTGATATCTTATTTAGATGCCAACAAAATATCAGAGTGCATGCTTTCTTCAAAATACACTTGATGAACCCGCCGTGTATTATCACACATCTAAATATTCATTCCAAAGTCAGGTTCAATTAATCAGACTGAAACATCGGCCCTTTGTATCTCAATGACTTCCTCTCTGGGGTAATGAAACACCAAGGAAACACTAAGGAATGCCACATATAATTGCCATTTTGTCCTTGTCTATGCCCCGGCATGATCAGCAAGTTTCTCATATGTAAGCAATTACACACTTCACAGTACAGCTGCAAAGACAAATCTCACATTTTAGAATTCTGCCTTTGGAGAAGCCACATTTTTGTCTAGTGTGTTCGTTAGAGTTTATTGCAGTGCTTTAGAACTCAGGACTTCCCAGAGTAAGAATTATTCCATAGTATCACTGATCCCATAGCTCATTTTGGCTTTATATGCAAAAGAAGTGGGGGGAAATTGCAAGCAAATGGAGAGGTTTATAAAATATCAGACAGACTTCTATTTATCTT
>NC_022032.1:17258753-17269701 GCF_000317375.1 Microtus ochrogaster | reverse complement strand
CAGAGGCAGTTTTCTATGTGATGAGAGTGTGGATTTTGGAAGCAGGCCAGTCTGGAAAGCATGTACCTACCACACTGTTAGCCATACCGCATTGTCAATGATCATAATGGAGTCATTTGGATGTTTATCTAAGTCCTCCCATTCTTTGATATAGAGACAGGATATGTTGGGCATAACAACTTTTAGCTGGGCTCATGTTTTTATAACATCATGCCTTCTTGTAGTAAAAGCAATCTTTTCTAGTTAATTCCTCAATGGGAATTTTTTAAGATAAGGGTAGTCTTATCTTAAAGTACATCTCCTTGGCAAAGGTTTGGAGATTATCTCTGTCTTGCTTCCATTACATTAGGCACCCGGTGGCGAATTCACTTTGCAAATTTAGGGTTGATAGGCTACATCATTTTATGTTGCTCTCACATGGAGGCAGAGACAGGAAATGACTTATGGATGACTCTTCCAAGGGCTCAGATATATCTAATGATTATTGAAAGAGGAGCTACTTGAAGATACTGAAGTACTTTCTAAGTTGTGTTTTTCAAGTTTCTTCATATACCTCCAATCATAGAGGGAAACTATGAGCAGATCTGTCTCGATCCCTTGGAGACTGAGATTTGGAGGATTTACCATGCTCCCTAGGTGTCATATTCATGTAATGATTTCCAGAGACTAGACAGAGTTATCATACCAAATGCTTTCTCTTCAAATGCAGTATATATAATAAAGAAAAGGTGAATGCTTTCTGTGCTGCTTGCCTTTATCAGAATGTTTCTGAAGTGCTGTTCAGCAAGTCCTCAAGCCCCCCACACAAAGCTTCCAAAGTTAAGGGATTGAAGGACTTGCAGGAGCTAGCTACCAAAAAATACCGCAGTTGTTGCTACTACCTTGCTGTTTGGAGATGCAGTGAGGATTATTGTAGAGCTCATAGGAAATGCCTTTCTTATTCTACAGACTATGATTATACATATGTTGGAAGAAATTATCCCATGCATTGTTAAAAATGCAGTTATGTTCTGGGAAACAATGAATGGCAATCTCTTATTTTGTTTGGGGAGTCTCTTTGATACTCTTGATCAACAACTGGAAGGGATGTTTTCCATGCCTGACACTGAGGTGTTTGTTAGATAGTTATCATTATCAACCCATGTACCATAACTCCATTTAAAATATATGTGTATATATATATATATACATACAGTATATATGGTTCTAAGTATGCTTATGAAATAATGTATTTCTCTCCAGATTTTCCAATACATTTCAACCCTGTTGCTGAGGACAATACACACTTCAGACACAGGACTTGGAGGAAGTGAGTTAGAACTGAGTACTCCCTTAGGACTAGCTCTCAAAGCAGCTGAAGATAGTTTGCAAGCTGCCGAGGGGGGCGGGGACTGCACTAAGGCCTAAGAAAGTGAAAATGACCCACCCAGAAAGTTATCTCCAATGGTGAATTAGTGGCACGTATATCTTGAGGTAACTGATAACTGTCTGATGGGAAATGAGTCTTATTCAATAGGAGGAAATTCATGCCTGATTCTGTAAACCACCAACAGTTGGAGAAGTAATAGACCCTAGAAGCCTATTTTCCCAAGCCCGTGCAAAGTCTAACTGCATTCTAAGTACTTATCCTATGTCCACAAATAGTTGCCTCTCCCACCAAATCTTCTTTTTACAACATATGGAGAGCATTACAGAGACCTACAACCACAAAGAATAAAAGACTGTGGGTGGTACCCGACCCCAAATGATGAATTTACAATTCAACCCCCACACCTAAGGCTCACAGAAAATCATGGAAAGGGAAGTGAGATTGAAAGAGCTAGAGGAACAGGATACCTGCTGGTAAATTGCATCTTCTAGATATGACAGGGAGGCTACATACATAAAACCTCAACTGTACAACTGTAAACAAGATCTGCATGATGACGACAGGAGATGACATGCCAAGGAAGACAAGGGAAATTTCACAAGGACCTAACTGTAGAGTGATATGGGATTCCCCTCTGGGTGCTGTGAATATGTTTTATCACCACTGGTTAATAAAGCAGCTGCTTTGGCCTATGACAGGGCAGAATATAGTCAGGTAGTAAATCTAAACAGATAAATAGTGACAGAGTAGGCAGAGTGAGGGAGGCACCATGTATCAGCCCAAGAAGCAAGAGGTAACAAACCACAAGCCTCGTGGTACAATACAAGATAATAAAAACTGGTTAATTTAAGATTCAAGAGTTGGTTAATAAGAAGCCTGAGCTAATAGGCCAAAGAGTGGTGTAATTAATACAGTTTCTGTGTGATTATTTGGGTCTGAGCAGTTGGGAATTGAACAAGAAGTCTCCGTTTACACTAGACAAAGAGTTACAGGCAATCAGTGACTGCTGAGAGAGGAAACTCAGTTTTCTGCAAGGACGAGCTCCCTGATCACTTTTCCAGTGTTAAATGACTAGTGCTACACACGTGTACACATGAGCAACAGTAAGTGGACTCAGCAGCATAATAATTAGTGGAGAAAAGGTCATGAATTTGAGCCACTGAAGGATAAAAGATGAACTGGACGGGGGAGGAGTGGAAGCGATGTAAATACAGTTCTGACATAAAATTCTCAAAGTTCTAACTTAAAAGGGAAAAAAAAAACACTCAATTAAAATGTAGCCAGAGGGCTTAGTAGGTAGAAGTACTTGCCAACGCAAGCCTTACAACCTGAGCTGAATGTGGTGGTACCAGGCCCTTCTGCTGAAAGATGAGAGATAGAGACAAGAGAATCACCAAAAAAACTCATGAACCAGATAGACCGGAGTACCCAGTACATCGGAAATAAGCAGGCCCTGCCTCAACAAAGGGGAAGGATAGAACTTGTCCTCCCTTTACTGCCATATATATCCAGGTACCCACACACCCACACCCATTCACCACCCCCCCCACACACACACAGAAGAAAAAGAAAGATGACTGACAAATAATCCTTTAATTTTTTTAATTCAGTTAAGTCTGTCTTCAGATTCCAAATCCCCTATATGTATGACACTCATTTTACTCACAAAGTAAGTTCAACAGAAAACAATAGGGAATGCTGCAGTACTCTATAGTTTTCCCTGAGATTTCTATCAAATGCTCAATTTGAAGGATATTTTTAGTTTTCTGAGGGAAATTTGGTGATGTTTGTTCTTCTTGTTTTGGGCACTCCCAGTCTAGAAGCCCAAAGTGTTCTCTGAATCTGTCCACACCCCACACCGTAACCTACCACACTGCACCCCTTTGTTTTCATTGCTCAGAAGAAACTGAGAGAAATGAGACTCCACTATGTTCAAATGGAGCACTTCTCCCTGTTGGCTATGCATTTGGCTGGGAGGAGAAAATCTCTGGACACTGGGCAGGGCACATCCTCCTGGTAGGAAGAATGTTCCTATTCGGTCCTCCTCTCACATGTTACTGTGATCTTCCTTCTAATTTAAGCCTCACTGGCAACAATCAACTTGTCAGATCTATATGGTAGGGAAAAATGGAAACATAAAAACCAAGTCAGGGGCTGCTTTTATTTCTGAAGCTTAAATGGCATCTATTATCATTTCATATAACCCATTATGTATGAATGATATCTCAGAGTGTCAGGACCGCTCATGAGGTTTCTCACAAGCCTTTTTTCCCACTTACTTTTGGATCATCCCACATTTTAATCAGTGGGAACATTATCATACTAAAAATTTCTCTCATGTTCCAACAAGCAAGCTCTGAATTTTTCAAATTATTATTTCCAAACAAATACTATGTACATGTCAGCAAGCATCCACACTCATGAAATTAAACCTTTATTCTTGTATGTATATTCTAATATAGAAATTTAATTTTACTTAAATCCCATATGAATCTAGGCAGATACACCCTAAATGCAAAATTAAATTCTTTCTCAGAAACTTGTGGCTAGAGTTGGTAAGACATCTCAGTGGGTAAAAGTGCCTGATGCCAAGCCTGAAAGCCTGAGTTTGACCCATGGGCTCCTTAGAGTGGAAGAAAATAACCAGGAGAAACAATTCCTTTAAATCATTCTCAGACCACATATGCATCCTGGCATCTGTGCCCCTGTACACTTACACACACACACACACACACACACACACACACATTCACATACACATCACACAACGTAATAAAATCTTTTAAAATATGTGCGTAAAGTTATATTCTCTGGCTAACTTTCATGATGAAATTTTAATACACAAAGAAGAATTCTCTAAATGATACCCAGGAGCATCATATTATAAAGCTCAAATACTACTAAGAAATACAGACCTCTCAGCCTCAATACCATCAACATCTGGGGCCACATACATCTTTATGGAGATATCCTGTGCATTATAAAGCAGTTAGTAGCCTTAACTAACTGCCCAAAGTCCGGATCTCCAAAACATCACCACAAGACCGTATGGATGCAAAAGCTAAGAGTCTTTATTGCAAGTTAACTTGGGTCCATCTGTCCATCAAAAGCGGCAGCTACAGCAACAGGAACAGCACAGGAGAGAGGCTGAGCAGTGAAAGGAGGAGTTTTATATAGGAAAAGAGGCTTGGGGAACTCGAAGCCTCTGGACTTTTGATTGGCTTCACTGGACTGGAGTGAGGGAAATTACAGACTTCCAGACTATGATTTAAGGAGATTGCCAGGCCTGAGGGGAATTCTCCAATTCCCAATTGCCAGTAGCTGCCTGAGGAGAATTTCAAAATTCTAGGGACTCAGTGATTGGTCCATTTTCCCTCCTTAGAGATTGGTTGGTTTTGTGTCAGGGGCAGAGGTGGCTCTGATTCTGATGCAAACTATGGTTTTTTTTCCTTCTTTGATTCTTCTTACTTTTTTTTTTCCCTTTGGGATGTACCTGCCTCCCACAGAAAGTAGAGGTCTATGGACAACTTGCCAGAGTTATTTTCTCTCCATCATGTGGGTCCTAGACGGAACTTAGGACATGAAGATTAGCGTGACCATCTTAACCTGATGAACCATCTATCCAGCCCTCTCCTCCAATATTTTCAATAATGCAAGATTTCTACTTGAGCCTGTGCCTATGGATGCCTTGGGTCCATATTTTAGTGTAGAATTATAAAATATATGGATATTCTTAATTACCTTACCATGTGTCCTATTGTTTGGTGGAAAAATCTTCCAAGAACAGAAAACTGTTTCTTCTTTTGCTAGCAATCCTGTTTTTCTCTTTGAGGAGAAGTCAGCTCTGGATCATATCACCTAATCCCAGTGCTTATTTGTAAATGCAGATCTCATATAAAATACCTTCTTTAATATAACATTTTAAAATGGATGAATAGAAATAGGCAAAATGGTAGCTGTCTTCTTGTCTCAACATTCAAAAAGACCAGTAGTGGGAGATAGTAGGGGCAATGCAGTGCAATGCTAGAAGCTTTCATACTGTAGGGAGATGGCCCAGTATGTAAAGGGCTTGCTACGCAAGCTTGGTTGCCTGATTTGGGGTTCCCAGAGTCCACAAAAGGCCAGACACAGGAGTGCACATCTGAAATCTCAGTATTCCTGTGGTGAGATGGAAGGCAGAGACAAGAGAATATCCCCAAAGAGCTGAGGCTATCTGCTGTGCAGTACACATTGGAAAGCAACAATAGACCTTGCATGAAATAAAGTGGAAGAGGAGAACCTATACCTAAAGCTGTTCTTTAACAGACACGTATGCAGTGTGACATACACACACCTGTACACATGCATACTAAGTTAATAAAATCAGAAAATATAAAGGTAAAGTTGAATCTACAGGATGGTTTATTATATGGCTCAAGATGATATATGCTGCATACAATGTGTCTATGTGTCCAGATGGATGTACACAGTAGCATCTCTTACTTCACTGCTGGGGGCAACATAATGAAACATACATACTACTGGCAAGCAACAGTCCATATGTTATAACATATTAGCTTATTTCACAATTTTTCATAAATTTTTATAAATGAATATAAATTTGATAAGATACACACAATTTATTTTATGGAAAAGTATCCTCCAAAACATTACTAAGTGATTTTTTTAAATAAATTATTTCACAGTAAAAATCAAGGTTGTTGTGGAGGTTCCTTAGCAATTTTGTTTAACTATTTCATCTGCTTGTTTGACCCTCGACACTTGAAACGTATTAATTGATATCTAAGAAAATATTACCTAAAAACCATGTTTTACTGGTCACAGAAAGCTTTCCCAGCACTGTCCACTTAGAGTCTTTAGTAGACACTTGGTCTTGAGAGCATCGCTATGACAGTACCTTCCCAGCAGCTTCCTGAGACACTGCATGCTGTCTTGGGTGTGCTTGGAAAAGCAGTTAACTGTCATTCTAGATTTCTTCTCAGATTCACTTTGCTGAAGAAGAAAGGCCTTTTATTTTATGTGAAAAAAATGACTTCTGATTTGATTTAACAGCTAGTTTTAATTTAGGCTTTCCAGTGTCATTTTCTTTTCCTCTTCCACCATCCTGTCAAAAAGTATCACAACACTGCAAACTGCGCACTTGCTGTCAACAAAAGCAGAATATACGACCACAGATACTAACACTCACTGCAATAGAGAACAGCACAAGACCCAGACTGTTAACAGCTCGCTTGGGTAGGGGATGGGTCCATTAGACTCCTCTGCTCCCTGAAGAACTGTTGGCAGTTAACAAGGTTTCTCGGGAATAGGGTGTCCCTTTCATTAGTGGTGTCGCTGCTGAAAGTCCCCCAGGTTCTAGTAAATAACCTCCTGCCGGTAGCCATGCAAGGAATTCTACTTAAAGTCAAAGTCAGAGCCAGGCATGGTGGCACACACCTTTAATCCCAGAACTCAGGATGCAGAGGCAGGCGGTTCCAGTCCAACCTGGTCTAAAGAACCAGTTCCCAGACAGTCGGGGCTACACAGAGAAACTCTGTCTCGAAAAAACAAAGGGAGAAGGGACAAAGAGAGAAAAGAAAAGGAAAGGAGAGGTGGTGTAGAAGGCTCTTCTGTCTATGTGTTGCTTTCATTGGTTGAATAAAGAAACTGCCTTGACCTTTTGATAGGGCAGCACTTAGGTAGGCGGAGTAGACAGAACGGAATGGTGGGAAGAAGGGAAGAGTGGCAGATGCCATGAAGCTCCTGCCTGAGACTGACACTGGTTAGAATCATGCTGGTAAGCCACAACCTCGTGGTAATACACAAATTACTAGAAATGGGTTAAAGCAAGATGTGAGAGTTAGCCAATAAGAGGCTAGAGATAATTGGCCAGGCAGTGTTTAAATGAATACAGTTTCTGCGTGGGCGGTCCTCTCTCACAAGAGAATAGGTAGGAAGGGAAGGAGGGTTCTCACTATGTAGTGCTTTGTTGCCTGGACTCACTATGCAGACTGAACAACTGTGAACTCAAAAAGATCCACCTGCTACTGCCTCCTGAGTACTGAGATAAATCATATAACACCGTGCCAAGGTGGTATATGTAACCAAGATGGATAAACTCATAAAATCCTAATATCTGGTGTGTACAAATATTCACCGGTCTATATTAGAAAATTTAATCACTCGTTTTATGAAATATTCCCTACTCTTATGGTGGAATTTTGTCTGTTGCTGCTGTTTCTAAGTTATCCTTTCTCTGTTTTGTTTTCTGAGACAATGTCTCTCACTCTGTATCCCAGGCTGGCCTTCAACCGAGCCACTGCCTTCAGCCTCCTACATGCTGGGATTATAGGTATATACTTAAACTATTATAGGTATGTACTTAGCTATAGCTAAAGTTCAAGTGAAAGACAAGAGCCTCTCATCCTGACCACTGAAAAATAGTTATTAGTTTAGAAAAACATAAAGTTCTATTATGAAAAACCAAGATAGCATACACACACATGATTGGTGGTGGTGGTGTTTTAGATATTGCAATCTGTCTTTTTCACATAGGCATTCCAATATACTGCACAACACTCTTTTTTGTTTGTGTTTTTTGTTTTGTGGTGGTGGTTGCTTTTGGTTTTGTTTTGCCAAAAGCTTTTCTGTTCATATGATGTTTTATTTCCCAAAATACTGGAAGAGTCGCACATCAATAAAGTTTATCAAGGTTGCAAAATGAGTCAGTGGAAGAAAGGAGAATGCAATTTAGAACAGAGGCCTCACAGTTGTACTTAGCAGCCTCATCTCTGTTCTCTTCCTAAAATAGAGAATCTCCTTATGGGGAAAGCGAATCCACTTCCCAGATTCCCGCAACACACTATTCGGAGTATCAAATCCATAAGGAATCAGGGCTTCACTTTGCCTTTCTATATATCTGCATGGGGGGGGGGGAATTCACTGATTCTATTAAAGATGAAAAGAGGGGACAGAAAATTGGAATCAAATGAAAATGAACACCTTCCAGCAGGGCACCTGAAGTTTATTTTAAATTTGCCAAGAACGCTTGTCTCTGATCATCGCTATGAAACGTTCTTTTTGTTCTAGCTCTTGCAATTGAATTCCACATGATTAGATTTAACACAGGATTCTACATGCAGCTAATAGCGGTGAAACTGAACCTAATATTTGCTTTAAAAGAAAGCAAGTTCGTTCTACGTTACCCACTAATTGAATTCTACCTTGCAAACAGAAAACATACAACAAAGTGGGCGTGGGGGGCCTTACAGCAAAAGCAGAAGGAGGGGAGTGTGTGTGTGTGTGTGTGTGTGTGTGTGTGTGTGTGTGTGTGTGTGTGCGTGCGATGGGTTCACACCCTCCTTTCACTTTGGACTGTAACTCTCCCTTAGAGAGGTAATTAACCCGCAGCCGAGTAACTTTGTTTTTCTCCTTTGTCTAACTTTGGTCTCTAGTATGTTCAAGCCAATATTCGCTTAGGTTCCACATAGATTCAAAGCTTGTGTTAGGCACTCAGGAGGCAGAGGCAGGCGGATTTCTGTGAGTTCGAGGCCAGCCTGGTCTAGAAGAGCTAGTTCCAGGAGAGGAACCAAAAAGCTATGGAGAAACTCTGTCTCAAAAATAAAAAAAATAAAATAAAATAAAAGCTCGTGTTAGTTTACCTGCTGCTTTGTAACAATTTACTTCAGTCAGCCCTTAAAATAGCAGATTTTACTGTCTCCATATTTCCAGAGGCGAGAACCCGGGAAGTACTCAGCTGTGTCCTCTGCTTCAGTCATCCCCTGAAAGGCTAGAATCAGATTGTCAACCAAGGTGGAGGTCCATGACAGGCTTTAGAAGGGAGCATTGACTTTCCAAGTGCTTGTGGTCTGGGTAGTCCTTTTCATCCTCCCAAGTAGCCTTGCTTGCTTTCATCATCATGGTCTTTGCCTTTCTTCCTCCCTCTCTTTAGATCCTTGATGGGCCCCTTTCTACTTCAATGTCATGTGTGTATACAGAAAGAGACATAACGTACCGTGTACATACAAGAGAAAACAATATCATTTTTTTGTCATTCTGAGTCTGGCTTATTTCATTTAACATAACGATTTCCATGGCCAGCCTCATACTGATATGCATATTTGCTTGGAAATTTGGTCTCCTGCTTTCCAGACATCACTCCTTCATTCTCTTAACATGTTTTCCTTTTGGACCCCTGAATGAGCACACTGCTCCTTCAGAACACTGAATTCGAATTGCTGATTCTCTTCCCAGTAATTACTTAGAGGAACATGTTAAAATTTATAATTGGTATGTACACGGCTTCTACCATGTTTGTATTCTTGTGTCTTCTTGGACCTAATACTTGGAATACAACTTCTTGTACTACTTTCCTGTTGTATCAACACATTGCAGCCCCTGCCATTCTCCTGATAGTGGGGATCTACCTGGCTCCCCAGCTGTATACTCTTTTGACTTGTCTTATCCTGGCAACATCTAAGCCGGGGTTGTAAAGGCAGATCTAATTTCCAACAACGACAGAAAACTTTATGCCTCATAAATCCCTACCTAGTTGAACTTCTCTGTATAACTGTAGTGATCATAAAGACCTAGGAAAATTCAAAGACCTGCTTGTTGAAGCACACACTTAGAATGAAGGGGGAAAGCGGGTTTTTAAATTGAAAGAAATCTTTTTTAAAGTTGGTATTGGAAGTTTTAATTTCTTATTCTGGAGGTGTCAGTTTTCCAATAGATCAAGAGGAGAAACAAGAGTTCTATAGTGAGTTGAGCATTCTTTCCGAACTCACAGCCAGCACAATGGGCTGGAAAAGTAGCTTCATGGCAGGGTGCTGTCTTGGAAGCTATGGACCCTGGTTTCAATCTCCAGCACTGAATATATCAAAGCCTCAATTTAAATATTGTTTTTGTTCTTTGTTTCTGCTTGAGAATCTCCTATCTCATCTACGTCTTCTGTGTTAAAATCCCATGTAGATTTAAGACTTCAATTGACACTTCCTTCTCGGAACTCTTCCTAATTGTCCTAATCCAAATCACAGTATCTTTTCTCAAAACCACAAAGACAGCATAAACTGCTCTGGCCATTATATTTTATGTACTCTTTTATGATGCTAATGACCTGTAAATGTCCCGCCACCAAACAGAGCGTTTTGTACTTTTTATATAACAAGTCATGTTCCGTGTGTATATGTTTTTATTACATCTATGTGAGATATATATTAATGTTGAAAGTTCTTTGGTGAGTAAATGGCATCTGTTTTTATTAAGCAGAGTTAGTATCATTGACCAGAATGTGATATAATAAAAGATTTAAGTTTGGATATGGAGATGTTAGAATTTATTAGTCATATAAGAAATAAACCGAAATGCTGATTTTTTTAAGTATCTGCCGCAGATTATTATATCATAGATAACAATTGTCTTAGTTGGAGTTTCTATAGCCTATGATACAATACCAAGACCAAAAATAACCTAAGAAGGGAAGATTAATTTCCAGTTCAAATTCCAAGACTGAAGGGTTGCTATGTGAGGCAGGAACTGAACAGAGGCCATGAAGGAACACTGACTTGCTCTTTATGGCCTTACTCAGACTTTCTTTTTTTT
>NC_022032.1:17251592-17258402 GCF_000317375.1 Microtus ochrogaster | reverse complement strand
CCTGCCTCTGCCTCCCGAGTGCTGGGATTAAAGGCATGCGCCACCACCGCCCGGCCTTCAGACTTTCTTTCTATGGCACTATAGACCACAAAACCAGATGTCACCACTCACTGTGAGTTAGGCCCTCCCACAATCAATCATCAATAATAAAAAAAAGCACTCCCACAGCCAATATGCTGGAAGCATTTCCTTAGCTGAGAATTCCCTCTTCCAAAATGATTCTCGCTTGTGTCAAGTTGACCTAAAACTGGTGGCACAATAATTTAGCTTTCTTTGTCTTTTGTTTTCCTAGTCTGTTTCGAATGGTTAGTTTAATTGTAATGTATCTATACCCTTTTTCAAAGTATTGTATTTTTATGTGAATTCATTAATGAAAAGTAAAATGGTCCAGCATGATGGCACATGGCTTACAAACAGTCCCAGCATTTGGGAGGCTGAAACAAGAGAATAATCATGAATTCTAAATGCTGTCTCAAAACGTTTTTAAAAAAATGACACAAAGATAAAATGCATTTGAAATTTTGAAATACTTGACTATCTTTAGTATTATAAACCTGAACCTTGGAATCAGTTTCATGGCTATCCAACAGGCCAACAGGGGCTGAACTCTCCTTAAGCAGGGTAGTCTCAGACTCAGCTATGCTGGTCTCTAGAAATTCTCGGCAGCAGTAGTTTCCTATCTGAGGAAGGAACTGTTCCTTCAGTAGCTCTGCGTGTCACTGGAGAATGATGCTGAGCTGCCAGCCCCCTCCCTGGGACTCCCTTCCGCAAGTCATGCTTCCCTCCGGGGTAGCTCACCTCCAATGACCCAATGACCAATGTAGGGATAAAGCACAGATGTTCTCATTGATGGGCAAAACTGAGAGTTCATCCCATTACAGAGTCTGGTTGAACTTTCAGTGGAATTTTGTTACCACTGAATTTATACCCAATCTTACTTCTTTCCCTTTTCTAAAATTGCCCCCTAATAAAACACTCTACTTGCCAATCCCACTGCAGAGCCAGCTGCTCAAGGAACGCTACTTTGAACAAGTGCTAAAATGTTCCCCTTAGGACACAGACTTTGTACAAAGAGATAAGAGTACTGAGAACTCAAGATCAATGGCAATGGGGTTTTGATCCTACTGCACGTACTGGCTTTGTGGGAGCCTAGGCAGTTTGGATGCTCACCTTACTAGACCTGGATGGAGGTGGGTGGTCCTTTGGGCTGACGAGGGAGGGACACTTGATTGGGGGAGGAGGAGGGAAATGGGAGGCTGTGGCAGGGAAGAGACAGAAATCTTTAATAAATAAATAAATTTAAAAAAATAAATAAAAAAATTTAAAAAGAGAGTTTTCTTTGATGTTTCTCCCTACAGAAGAGGGTTTTTTTGGATCATTTTGGGGATTATAAACATTATAGGATGGATAATTGTTTGCTGTTTGGAGTTGTCTTATACATTGAAGGATGTTGAGCTGTAAGCTTGACCTCAACAGCTAGCTGCCAAGCATGCACACACACATGCATGTCAGGGAACAATCATGTTTCCATGTGACCAACGTGTTGGTGGAGGCAAAATCTGCCTACCAAACTGCCATCTAGACAGCTATGTTTATTCCCGTATCATATAGCTGTCAACTTTGATCAGAGAAGTTTCTTTATGCAGTGCTCAGAGGTGATTACAGAGATGTGTAACTGGTCGAAGCAAAGAAGATATGACTGTTGGATGCTCAGCCATGAGATGTCTATACTCCTCTCCAACTCAGGAAACATTACAGAAGAAGGGAAAACAAGAAGTCAAAAGCTGGAGAACAGTGGTAGTGGTCATGTGAAACACTGAATTCTGGGCCTGGCATGGCTGGTGCCATGGCATTTTTTTCTTTAGCAGTTCATGAATCCATGGGCAATGAAGTAGTTTACTATTTTAGCTAATGCTTCAATGTTAACATAGGATCAATGGATGGTTTTCTTAAAGAGTGTTAATAATATCCTGACTATCAGTGTCATTATTTATAGACTTTTCTTAAAGGTGTCAAATGCACTATAGTCCTCAGTAAATAACAAACAGGATTCTCAAATTCCAAAAGAAACCATGAGATAATGACACTGGGTTTTGATTCTACATTTACCGGCTTTTGGGGAGCCTAGTCTGTTTGGACGAACACCTTCCCAGACCTGGATGGAGCAAGGGGTCTTGGACTTCCCACAGGGCAGGGCACCCTGACTTCTCTTAGGACTGGAGAGCAAGGGGGAGGGGGAGGGAAATGGGAGGATGGGAGGACATGTAAGTTTTTAATAAATAAATTAAAAAAAGAAAAAGAAAAAAGAAACCATGAGTTTAGATGCTGCAGCTCCTGCAGCAGCAGCAGCTGCTGCTGCCGTTCTTGTGGTCTTTGGCATTGTTGTAGTTTGTTGTTTACTTCAAGTGCATAATGCACAAGTGGTTTTCTTATTGTTGTTGTTGTTTTAAGACAGCTCTAGCTGTCCTGAAACTTTATTTGTAGACCTGGCTGGCCTCGAACTCACAGATCTGCCTGACTTTGCTTCCAGAGTACTGGGCTTAAAGGCATGCTCCACCACTGCCCAGCCCAGAAGTATTCTTTTTTTTTTACCATTTCATATTTTTATTATGTTTATTTACTATACATCTTCTTCACTCTCCTCCCTTCACCCTCTTCCCATCCTCTCTCATGAACCCCATGATCCCAATTTACTCAAAAGATCTTGTCTTTTTCTCTTTCCTATTTAGATCTATGTATGTCTCTTTTCATTGTCTAGATTTTCAGAGGTGCTCACAAGTATTCTTTTTTATTTATTTTTATTGACTTTTATTGAGCTCTACATTTTTCTCTGCTCCCCTATCTGCATCTCCCCTCCCCTTCAATACTCCCCAAAGGTCCCCATGCTCCCAATTTACTCAGGAGATCTTGCCTTTTTCTACTTCCCATGTAGATTAGATCTATGTATGTCTCTCTAAGGGTCCTTTTTGTTATCTAGGTTCTCTGAAGATGTGAGCTGTAGGCTGGGTTTTCTTTGTTTTATGTCTAAAACTTATAAATGAGTACATATTATATTTGTCTTTCTGGATATGAGTTACCTCACTCAAAATGGTTTTTTTTAGATCCATCCATTTGCCTGCAAATTTCAAGATGTTATTTTTAATCACTGTGTAGTAGTCCATCATGTAAATATATCACATTTTCTTTATCCATTCTTTTGTTATGTTGTTTCCAGGTTCTGGCTATGACAAACAATGCTGCTATGAACTAGTTGAGCACATGTCTTTGTGGTATGATTGAGCATCTTTTGTGTATATACCCAACAGTGGCATTGCTGGGTATTGAGATAGATTGTTTCCTAGTTTTCTGAGAAATTACCATACTGACATCCAAAGGGGCTGTACCAGCCTGCACTCCCACCAGCAATGCAGGAGTGTTCCTGTTACCCTACCTCCTCTCCAGCATAAGCTGTCATCATTGTTTTTTATCTTGGCCATTCTGACAGGTGTAAGATGGAATCTCAGAGTTGTTTTGATTTGTTTTTCTTTGATGGCTAAGGAGCTGAGCATATTATAAAGTCTCTTTCAGCCCTTTGAGATTTGCCTGTTCTTCTTTTTCGTTTTGTTTTGTTTTTGTTTTTGTTTTTCAGATAGGGTTTTTCTGTAGCCCTGACAGAACTGGGAACTCAATCTGTAGACCAGGCCAACATTGAACTCAAAATTTTGCCTGCCTCTGCCTCCTGAATGCTGGGATGAAAGGCATGCCCAGCCCTGCAACCTAATATTCTTAATCTAATATATTTTGAATACATCTTCTGTTAACCAATTTAATTTCCTATGCCTGATAATATACCTCTGTAACACACAGTTTAGTTTCAGGAACATTGTGGGATAAGAAGCAGAAAGAATATCCAGAAAACACAGGTAATTTTTAATCTTATCAGACAATTTTTTCCCATAAAGAATTTATAGCGTTCTCATCTCTAATCAAATTCCTTGCCACAGGAGCATGTTCTAATTAGAGCTGTCTGCTCCTAGCAGGGTTTTTATTTTATTTTTTTTATCCCAGACCAATGTGTGGTGAAACATTCTAATCCATTTTAAGTGTGCAGGTTTTTTTTTTTCTGCACTCCTACTGTAGGCAATGAGAAGCTGGATGTCACTGAAGATTTTCCTTATACAATGAGGGTAAGGAAAGGTAAAATAAGAAGTGATTGAGTGGAAAGGGAAGATCTCTAATTAGAAAATATTAACCTAGGACACACAGTGAACGGAATGAATGAGCACCTCATCATAGCCTACTTATTGAAACAGTCAGCCACAGAGTGCCTCTTGCCTTCCTCTTTCTCCAGAGGCATTCTATCTCTCCGAGCATCGAAAGTCATGCAGTCATGTCTCCGTGTCTGCAACTGTCTATCCAATTATTCTGACCAATACTTGTTTTTAGAAAGGTTTGATGGGCTATGTGAAACAGAACACCAATCGCTAGAAGCCTCTGGTCTTAGTTTCAAAAGGTAGAAAGCATAGTAAAATAATCTCTAGAGATTTTCTTAAGCTATTTTTTCATTCCTAGTGTTTATGAGTGTTTTGTCGGTTTGTTTGTCTTTTTGTACTTTGTGTGCAATGATTGAAGAGAACATAAAATGGCGTTGAGTCCCCCAGGCCTGGAGTTAGAGATGGTTGTGAGCTGCCTTGTGGGTGCTGGGAATCTTCCTCTGGAAGAACAGTCAGTGCTCCTAACTACTGAGCCATCTCTCCAGCACCTGGTAATGATTTTAAGGCCTTTTTTCTATGTATTCTAATAAAAATAATTTATAGAACATTGTACCTTTGTTCCTACTAAGATATTCAGATTACATAGATAGTATATTATTTCTGTCTTACCATCATGTCATTATATAAAATATAAGAACTAAACAATCCATGACACTTTGTTTATAAACAGTCACATTGACGGACAGGCCCCAGAGTCACAAGACAATCTTCAACACTTTGTGAGGATGGTAGATATATGGCTGTTTTCTGTATTCACAAGTAAGCATGGAAAAGCTTATAGTAGACTGTGGTGCTATCAAAGAAAAAATGGGGCACTATTCAAATTTCCATAATTAGAAACTACCACAAAGTAGAATGTAAAATGATCATTTAAATGTCAGTGAATGGCCCCTAGGAGACAAGGGCAGTGCCACGCAGGCAGTTGAACACCTGCTGTCGAGGGTCTGTGTTTGCAGTGCATCTAAAACCGTCCTCTGTGTTTGCAGTGTATCTAAAACCATCCTCTATGCTTCCAGTGCAGCTAAAACCGTCCTCTGTGCTTCCAGTGCATCTCAAACCGTCCTCTGTGCTTCCAGTGCATCTAAAACCGTCCTCTTGAAGCCACGATGATGCGGAACCCTCTGATGACCTCCTCCTGAGCTTCCAATGGCTAGTCGCCCCTCTGATGTCACCCTTGTTTTTCCTCTACCTTGTCGCTGCACTGCTGCACCTCTCCTTCAGCTCCACTTTTTCTGCTTTCCATGATGGGACAAATGGGCATGCTGACACAGAGGAGCACCATGTGCACGAAGGACAAGGACATGCATCCAATAACTGCAAAGGAAGTTATTTCTAAGAGAAGTAGTGCTATCCACGTACACGCATGCATACACACATGCACACACATGCATACAATCACATAATCCTCGATAAGATGAGCATGGGCAGTTTCTGCTTGCAAAATGAAAAAATAGGTACACCCAGAGATACCTCCTTATACACAAACACATGTGACAGAACTTATTTTAGGAAAGCAACCAAACACAATGCCAGCCACAGGATTTCAGGTCTTGTACATTTTCTCCGTGTTAAATGTAGACCTGAACGTCAGTGGTGACCTCAACAGTGCCTATAAGGAATGTGGATACCCAGAATGTAAGTAAAGGTGCCCACACCAGCCATCATAGACGCTGATCCGTGATTATTGCTTAGGAATAGCTGCCAGCCTTATTTCATCCTTTCTACTACAAAAAGCACACAGGGAAGAGATTTCACCTGTGAACAGTCAGCTCTGAGCACATTTCAGATGAGCGCAGCACACAGGGGAGAGGCATAAATAATGCATGCAACAATGCTACGAAATGAATGGCCACATTACACATAGTTTACCAAAGGCTCGTTTATGTTGATTCACAACTGGGGTGCCTGTTCCACATAGACATCTGTGTAAATATCCACCATGACTGGGCTTTCCACAGCTCCTACTAATTAGGATGCTATACAATCATCGAAAGCCAGAAGACTGTTGTATGGTTTACACAAAGTGCGCAGGTAGTCAACTGTGAAGATAATCCATTTAGCACAGATTTTATGCATTTAGAACTAATGCAGATTCTGTCCAATGTCTTTCTGATGCTGTTTAAATGGATCACTTGCCTTGATGAGACAACATGGCTTACAAATCCACACTAGTGATTTGGGCCTCATGAAAGCTTGATAACCCCGTGAGAGACGAATGCCAATATTGAGTAGCTACTTCATGGAGATCTAGAAAAGCTTTGGTATAGTCTCACAGAAGCCAGATCGTCAAAGAGGATTAAAGGTGGCAGAAGGCCACAATTCCTAAATCAAATTGGTTTTCTTTCTTTCTTTTTTTAAGTCTTATTTTATTTTAATGACTGGTCCACATGAGCCCTCAGCCCGGCCACTATGTGCAAACACTAAGGGAAGCTTTATTTCTTGGTCTCTTCCTTGGACAGAGACTTGATGATCTCCTTGGCCTGCAGGTGCCTTTCCCATCACTTTTGTGCTTCCTTGGTCTTAGACTTAGAAGCCTCAGCCTGGATAGTAGAAGTTT
>NC_022032.1:17240409-17251022 GCF_000317375.1 Microtus ochrogaster | reverse complement strand
ATAGGGATGAGTGAGCCTGCTAACATGATAACAGCACACATTGATTTCTACTGAGAGCCAGCCTTCAAAAGTGTTTTAACTTTTCTATTATCAGTGTGTGCGTGTGCGTGTGCGCGCGTGCGTGCGTGCGTGTGTGTGTGTGTGTGTGTGTGTGTAGTGTACAGGCTGAGATGTGTGGGTACGGGTGAGACTCAGAGGGCAGCTTTGTAGAGTTGGCTCACTTATGGGTTCCACCTTCAATATGGGTCCTAGCTTAGGTGTCAAGCTTGCGTCATCAGGTGGGAGGCACCTTGACCTGCTAAGGCAGATCTCTGACCTATTGGAAACAGTCTTTACCATATATGTTGTTTTGTTCTTTAAGAATGACTATTTGGGGATAGGAGAGATGGCTCAGTGATTATGAGCACTGACTATTCTCCCAGAAGACCCAGGTTCGATTCCCAGCACCCACATGGCAGCTCACAGCTGTTTGTAACTCCAGTTCCAGGGAATCTGACACCTGCATACCAAATGCACATAAAAAAGTTAAATAATTATTTCAAAAAAAAAGAAAAGAAAAATGACTATCTTACAAACCATAATTATATTCTGGTACACTTAATGAAAGATATAAGAACAGTGTTAAATGCAAATGGAAGTAGATTTTATATTTAAATTATAAGCCAGGACAGACAGTGGTGGCACACAGCTTTAATCCCAGCACTCAAGAGGCAGAGGTGGGCAGATCTCTGTAAGACCAAGGCCAGCCTGGTCTAGAGTGAGTTTCAGGACAGGCTCCAGGACAGAGAATCCCTGTCTCAAAAAACATATAATAACAAAAAATATATATATTTATAAATTAGATGTCATGCAAGCAGCTACTTATTTGATGAGCTGTCATTCATGGTTATTTGCTGTTTCACTGACAGGAATCATGTTGGTGTTGCTTTCCCTCCTGTTATCTCTCTCCTCTTTTTTTGGGGGGGTGGGGTGTTCAAGACAAGGTTTCTCTGTAGCTTTGGAGCCTGTCCTGGAACTAGCTCTTGTAGACCAGGTTTGTCTGGAACTCACAGAGATTCACCTGCCTCTGCCTCCCAAGTGCTGGGATTAAAGGTGTGTGCCACCACCGCCCAGCTATCTCTCTCCTCTTACAAGAGGCATTGTACCAGGTATTCTGATGTGGCATTTCCCTCTGTATGCACATCAGTATTCCATCAACACTGGCTGAGTAGATAGATAAGTAATATAGAAGTCGCTTCCCACGAGAAGGAACACTAAACTATGACTTGAACATTACCCAAAATGACTATGTGGAAAAAAAATAAATAGCGCTTTCCTTACAGTGTTTCCATACCGGAAACTCAAGTGAAAAGATTAGCGAGGACCAGAAATTACAGTAGCAAAAGGGATATTTTGTGCTGTAAATGTCTAAGGATTAAACACCTTATTCCTGTTCCCAGTTGACTAAATTTGTGCTATAAAACAGATGATGAGACAGTCGATGTGTGGGGTAGATTCAGCGCTTGGGGTTTGAATTTAGGCTGAAACCTGATGTCACGATTCAGGAAGTACTTTTACTGGCTCGTGTATTATCAGGAAGAACAAATCTCCAAATTCAGTCCTGCCTTAGGAGCTCTAATCTCATTTTCCATTTGATTAGTTTAGGAAGCATTTCATTAGGCACTTACTACATCCAGGCTTCAGTTAGAAACTGTGTAAATTTCAAATAAATGGCATTAGCATTCATTACTGTTTCTATGAGAAAATAATAGGCAGAATAGACAAATATTAAAGTTAATAACAGGACAATATGTTGTGTATAAATATGGATGAGTCGATAAAATAATGTTGTGGAGTTCTACAGCTACAAGAGGCACCCCAATTGTTACATTCTTCCCTTAGTGCACAAGGGGGAAGAAGGTCTACAGAGCTAGTTCCAGGACAGGCTCCAAAGCCACAGAGAAACCCTGTCTCGAAAGAACCAAAAAAAAAAAAAAAAAAGATTGGATTAACATGACAAAATAGATATGATAATTACAATAATGGGGGGATACATTTGAACATAGGGAGAATCACTGGGTCAGGAATGGCCGGGCTATGTCTAATGAACAGCATAGTGAGCCTTGCTGAGGGAGACTGTTCCCATGGCATGGGAAAGGTGAGAGGGAGATTACAGTCAGAGTCAGCAGGTGGAGAGCCATAAGTGACAGCTCAGGCTGTTAAGACAATTCTAAGAGTGGTGGTTGACAATGTCATGGAGAGTTGTTTTAGGACCATTCATCTGATGTGTTCTGGAATGCCAGATCCATTTAAGGGGAGGTATATGAGAGTCGGAAAGCCCATAAAGGAGTTCTTACAGTAAACCAAGCATATGACACTGAGAGGCATCACCACAAGGGCACCCCTAGGACTGGAACAGAAAGGCTGGGCAAGAATATTAATCACTTCTTTTACCTGGCAGGGCTTAGAGGAATGCTCTTAAAGTCATTTCAAAAGTAGTCACAAGGAAGGGAAGGAAGGAATGTTTACATTGGACCAAGCAATCTCGAAAATGCCACCAACCCAAAGTCTACTCCTGTGCTTAAATCAAATGTACTGTGGGATTCCCCCTTTCTATGCTGTGAATACCATTGGGTAATAAAGAAACTGTCTTGGCCTGTGATAGGGCAAAAGAGTAGAACTAGGCTGGGAAGGGGGAGATCTAAACTAAATGCTAGGAGAAGGAAGGCAGAGTCAGGGGAAGCCGTGTAGCCCCACCGGACACAGACACGAGAACTTTACCTAGTAAGCCACAGCCTCATGGCAATATACAGATGACTGCAGATGGGTTAATTTAGGATATGAGCTAGTCAGAAATATGCTTAAGCTATTGGTCAAACAGTATTGCAATTAATTACATTACTTCATTTAATTAATTAAATATTAACTGGCGTAAATTATAAAGATATAACTAAAGTTTAGAAATCTAAATAAGCCTATTGTTTTCCCAAGACCCCTGAAATTTTTAATACTCAAAAGATCCATAAAAGCCTGTTGCTACTCTAGTGTCAAAAGTTTTGATCCTCTAATAAGGAATTGGAAGCTGGGTGCACTGATAGTGAATTCTCATGTCAAAAACAAAGCAAGGCACTCTGGCCACCCTGGCAAATGTGCACCACCACTAAATGCAGAATTACAATCTCTGTGCTAAAAGCCACAATGCAGCTAAACATTTCCACGCTGTGCAGAGGAACAATTCAATGGCATCTTTGTGCTGCCTACAAACGGCAGACAAAGTCACTTTCTGCTTTCTGTTCCGCTCTCTGGACCTGCGTAGACACTCACCACAGAAATTGCTTTGTGCTCAGCAAAAATCCAAACCTGTTCGTTGCAGTGACTGGAAACACTGAGGGTCAGAGGGGAAAAAGCACCTGCTATGTCGCATTTTCGCAGATCAGAAATTTCTTCTGGTCTCAGCATTTATGTATTAGCTTCCTCTTTCTGGGGCTGTATTTAATTTTCCAGCAGTCTATTCTTGATTATTTTGAACTTGGTAAACAATCACTTGTGGAGAGTCACTTAGGTTCAGAATATAGCAGTAAGAAATTTGTAAGAGAGATGTTTTTTAAAAAAAAATAACAATTTCGTGCAGAGAACAACTTAAAATCCTGAACTAGCCACCAATACACTCACTTTGACACTGCCTTTTGTACAAATACACACAACCCCTCCTGGGTCTCAAGAAGAAACATAAATGGTCTATGAATCATACAACTCAGCAAACCAAAGCATTACGGAAATGCCATGGGCCGGACATCAGCATAAAAACAGGAATACTTCAACAATGAGAAAAGGCCGAAAGAAAACCAGACAAGAGTCTAAAGAGTCACGACACATTCTGAAGCACGGGGGGAACATCACTCTGCAAATGTCCTCTCTAACTGTGAAGCTACAAATTCTGAAATTCAGATAATAAAAATGGACGATCGTATGGTAATATTTTAGAACTACTGTCAAGCACATAATGACTAATATACATATTCTTAAGCACACAATAAATAAGTGGCTGAGACACTTGCTATCTTCCCTATGTTGACAGGCCCCAGGTTGCTTAGCTTTTCCTGTCCCTCTGTAGCCTGCTATGCACTAATAGTTCTCAAAGACCTCCTGAAAACCAGAGTGCAAGAGAAATTTGTGCTAAGTCAATGACGTGAACTTTTAAGGAACAGTCGGTCAATAGGCTCTTTTATGAGAATCTGCGGGAGCTGCTATGAGTTTTCTACTAGTTTATGTCAATTTCATTACATTGTGTTCAACATCTGCTACTCCACGGACACTGTAATTGATAATAAATTGACAATTAGAGCATGTTTTTAATATATGTTCCCACATTCTTTGAAGTCTTCTATTGACTTCCAGGCTTATATCATCTCTGCTGATATACATCTGTTATATCTGTTGAAGGTCAAATAGTTAGTGTACTACCATGGGCAGTTCTAAAAGTCCACACTAAACTTTAAAATATTTGTTTATTTTTTATATTTGAAGCATTTTAAGAAGAAACAGTGGGATATCAGAGAATTGTGTTTCACTATCAAACTCTCCTTTGTCTTTATTTGAATACAAGATCTATACAACGAATTCAACTTTGAATCGAAAACTTACGTTCTTTTCTCTTTGGTACACTGAAGTATCAGATATTCACCTACATAATTAATACCTCAAATCATCAAAGTTAATCAATGAGGAATTGTGGTTGGTTCCACCTGTGTCTGAGACACTGTTCTCTGGATAGGCTGGTTAGTCAGAAGTTAGAAGTTAACAAGAAAAGCAAGTAGGCGACATAATTTCTCTACACTGTGATGTCCCGTGGTTCACAAAACATAAACAGCCAACATTTTAAGGAAAATATTGTTCCCATCCTTCCTTTGAATTGTCCTGCGTATACACTGGGCAGTGAAACAAGCCATTGAGTTCCAGAGCAAATGTCCCTAATTAGAGCAGGGATCCCCAGAGTCAGATGCTTCATCATAGGTATGCACACTAAACATGCTTTTAATTTATCAGCCTTGTGGGAAGGGTAGAATATATCCTTTTAAATGTCCTTGAGAAGTTGAACATAAGCCTATTTATGAGGTGAGGTATAAAGCAAATTCCTCCCCTAATAAATTCCTTGCTAAACTGTAGTTTTTATATAAAGCAATGTCTTATGGGTGGCACTGGAAAGAGAAATATGTTTTATAGAAGCAAGCTCTTTAGAAAAAAAAAGCAGATACTCACCATTCAAAACACTTCTGGTGATAATTCTTCAAAATGACTGTCTATGGCATTTTGTAACATCCCCAGAGATTAGGCTATTAAATTTCCTGAAGAATGGTTACTGCAGTGATCTAAAAGAAAATGCCCCCCAGAGAGATTGGTACTATTAGGAGGTATGGCCTTGTTGGGGTAAGTATAGTCTTGTTAGGAGTGTGGCACTGTGATGGCAGGCTTTGAGATCTCATATATGCTCAAGATACCATCCAGTGACTCAGATCACTTCCTGTTGCCTAGGCAAGATGTAGAATTCTCAGCTCCCTCTCTAGCATCGTGTCTGCCTGCAGACTGCTATGTTCTGCTATGATGATAATAGACTATACCTCTGAAACTATAAGCCACTCCATTAAACGTTTTCCCTTTTAAGAGTTGTATGCTCTTGGATGCTCAACTTATTAAACCTGGATGGAGGTGGGCGGTCCTTGGACTTCCCACAGGTCAGGGAACCCTGATTGCTCTTCCAGCTGATGAGGGAGAGGGACTTGATCGGGGGAGGGGGAGGGAAGTGGGAGGCGGTGGCGGGGAGGAGGCAGAAATCCTTAATGAATAAATAAATTTAAAAACAATTTTAAAAAAATAAATAAATAAAGAGTTGTATGCTCCTGGTGTCTCTACACAGCAATAGAATCCCTAAGACAGTTACATTTTCTATTTAATCCAGGATATAATTAGCTCACAATTCCAGATAATTTGATGTGTGCTTTATTAACAACCCACACCTCTAATTCTTCCATGGCTTATGATCTTGATAAGTGGAAAAAGTGTATGCCTCTGCCCTGGGGTCAACTATCCCAGTAAGCACACAAGCAAGTACTCCCTTACACAACTGTGACACCAACTCTAAGACTGTGCACACACATGGATGCCTCCAGAAAAAGCTGCACTCATCCCAGAATGGGTGTCTAACTGGAAGCCCAGTGTACTTAAGAATTCTATATATGTCGATGAAGAATGGCTTTGGGACTTTTAATAGGTTCTGTTTAATCTATAGGTTGCTTTTGGTAGGACAGCCATTTTCGCAAAATTAACTCTTCCAACCTGTAAGCAGGTTGGAATGTTAATGTTTCCATCATCTAGCTTCTCCCCATCTCTCTTCATTGTCTTAAAGATTTCATTGTACAGTTCTTTCACTATTTATTTGATTAGCTTTATTCTCAGGGCATCGTGTGCATGTGCATGTGTGTATGTGGGGGGGTCTATGTGCCTGTCTGTGTCTGTGTATGGCTGTGTGTCTCTGTGTGTCTGTTGTGAACCAGGCCATTTCCCTGATTTTTTTTAACCTCATGGAAAGACCCTTTTGCCAAAGACACCATGCACTTTGGCTTTCAGACAAAGGAATGCTCCCTGGAGCTGGCTAGATTTCATAGTGCCTAAAGGTGCCATGCAGGCTGCTAGCTGGGGAGAACAGGGCAGGACTTCAATGATCTTACTGAATATTGGACCCGACATGCTACAAGACCAAGCTGCTAGGCACAATATACTTGTTGGTTCAGTAGTGGTACTAATACCTGTGTTCTGATTAGAATTACAGTCTGTTCCACAAAAAGGAATCTCATGTCTAATCATTGTAATTCTGGTCAAAAATCCATAGATGAGGAGGACATGGTACTTGAATGTAGTCTGTTATTAGTATTTTGCTCACTAGTCCTGCTGTCAAATTGCCTTCTAAATGTACCCATATACCTGGATTGCTCTCAACCGTGGTCAGAGAAGTGTTTCATTTGTTTGTTTTGGTTTTCTTTGTTTTGTTTTGTTTAGGGGCTTTTTTGTTTTGGGGTTTTTTTTGGTTTTTTTGTTTTGTTTTGTTTTGTTCATTGGTTTTTGTCTTGGACAACCATTAAGAGAGAGATGACATAATTGGTCAAAGCTATAAGTGGTCACCCTGAAATGGGCATCTTTATCAAGAGTTCCCCCCTCTGCCCACTCCAGGGTTCACGGAACATGAAGAACAAGAGACAGAACGAATGTGTGATCGGGAGGATGGGGAGTACTGAAATGTTGTCTATTGGACACTATACAATGACCATCAGAATCATGATGTCACCACAGCTGCTGTTGCCAGCATAAAAGTCTGCACAAAGACTCTGGTAAAGATGGGAGAACACCTACTGAAGGCTCGCCCCACAGAGGAGCACTGGCCATGAATAGCATCTGGAGGAGAGAGAATAATTCCTATCTGAGGGCGTGGCCACTGGTAGGTTGCTGTGTTACTGCATGGCCATATGGATAGCACTAATTGAGCTTAGTTGATTATCAAAAAAATAAAGAAAGAAGAAAAATATGAGAAGTTGGTAAGGAGAAAGCTTGGTAGCAATATGGAGGGATCATATTTCATTGTACACATAATTAAAAAAAAAAGAAACTCAATATAATTTGAAATTGTTCAAAGACCAAAATGGAAGTTTTTAAATCAGTGTGTAATTCTTCTACCATAAAGGTCATGCTTTGCAAGTTTGTGATACTGTAGCTTTTGGTATATGTGCAAGAGAGTTCTAACACTGCTGGCATTCAATTCCAAGCATTTCATCAACTCAAAAATACATTCTTGCCCTTGGTAGTCACACTCTATATCCCTTCTGGCCAGCCACTGCTAATGGCTAACCCGTGTTCTCGCTGTATTAATTTGCTTATTTTTGATCTCAAAACCAAGTTAGAAAGGTGATTTCTTTAGTAGTTGACTGAAATAGTCAATTCAATTTTATATCTTTATTTTTAAAAAAAACAAATAAATAATAGCAGAAAGAAAATGAAGGTTAAGGAAAACAAAACTGCATACTTGGGTCAAATAGTATTCACTAAAACAGTGTTTGCTTAGGTAACCATAAATAAATTTTTATTTCTTACCTTAATTTCCTGAAATTCATTTTTTCAATTATTTCATTCTTGCTACCAATGAAATTTTTCTGAAATAAATACATTATTTTCTTACAAGAAGCACATTAAGTTAATTATGTTTTATAACTAAAGCAAATAACACTAAACATAGCTAACCTATAAAACTAATCTAAAGAGTTAAATAAATGTTTCTCTGGGAAACATTCAACTATTAGTTATTTTAGCATAATTGCTCAGTGTATGAAGGAGACTCAAACACACGATTATTCTTACAATGAAGAATGGAAATCCAAGGTTACTTAAACTAGCTATTCTTAAATTAAAAGAAATTTACTCTCTTAGGGATAAGATAATGATATAGTGTTAAAAATAAATGCATCTTCAGTAATAAATGGTTTTGTTCACTATCTGTGCTGATATAACTGTGTTTTAAACATCTCTGGATCCATGAATAGAGGCATAGTTTTTTAGAAACATTCTTAAGTGTCAGTGGGATGTCATTGTCTTAGTATAATAGTTGGAGCAGTTTAAAGTAGTGCAGTGTGCAGGAAAGGGGAAGGAAATACAACATTTCAGTGAGGTAAATACAACCAAGTTGGTTAATGAACTTGATGAAGGGGAGAGGACTTTGGAATGTTTCATAATTTCTTACTTGAGTGACTAGATGTGAAAATAAAATTTTCCAATGTACAGGTTGGAAAATGACTTAGGTGCCTCGCTAGAAAAGATCATTAGTGTTAGGCATTTCCCCCAAGCTTTGTTTAGTTCTCGGCTGAGAATTCAGTATCTGAGTTATTGTTCTGCAGAAAGAGAAAAAAAATGGTAATGGCCAGCATAAATTTTTTTCAATAGTTAAAATTCTAGTCAAGTATTTAAAGAAAACTGAAGGTAACCAACAAAAAATAAATAAGGCAGAACAGTGAGGTCAAAGAGTCTGGAAAGCTACTGAGCTTGATTTCATTATTCTATCTTGTTTCCATAGAGTATAGCATCTCTTTCTAACCCCCCAAAATGCATACACCTATAATTTTCACTTTGCAATGAGAACTAAGGGAAAAAAAAACAGAAATAGGGACAGCCTTCTCCACAAAGTGACATAGTATACAAAAAGAACTCAAGTTTAAAGTAACAGTGCTAGTCAGTAGAAATAAGTGAAGCAAGGGGAGTCAAACTGGGGGCTGCAGAGCAAATGCTGGAATTGCGTACTGGTAACAAGACAGGATGTTCGAAGTGTCTCAGCAGAAGAATTCCAAAATTGATGCTATTGAATGCTGGAATTGCCTACTGGTAACAAGACAAGATATCCTACATATCTTAGCAGAAGAACTAGAGCAAAGATGGTATTGAGTTTCTAGTGACCTTTGGGAGTGGAAGTATGCATTTGGAAGTGATTATCATGTAGGGGCATTTAAAGTCATTAAGTCAGTGAGAGATTGCCAAAGAAGTGAATGTTGGTAGAGAAGATATTCTAGGACTGATCCTCTGAGGCTGTCCACTCTGAAAGGCCAGACAGCAGTGGAGGACCTAGCAAAGAAAACTCAGAATGAGAAGTCAAGATAATAGCAGAAAGACAAGAAAGGGATGTCCTATAGAATTATTTCAAAGTTTAGTTGGGCCAAGATGACTAAAATAATTCCTTTCTTAATGAAATCTTCTTGGAATCACAAATGCCTTTAAGCCTCCTTTTAGTTGAGCCAAAGCCAAGAAGAGCTTGGTTCCAAAGCGTTTTTTACTACTGTGCGAAACATTGTATCACTCATGGGATGACGAAACATTGTGTCACTCTTGGGATAATGAAATATTGTATCACTAATGGAACAATGAAACATTGTATCGCTCATGGGATAACGAAACATTGTATCACTCATGGGATAACCTGGGGGACCTATTTTCCTCCCTTACACGCCTCCTCTGGCTTCCAGTCATAGTTGCTTTTGTTAACTTGTTTCTTTTGCTTTGCTTTTCCTGAGATTGCTTTTACTCCCTTTATCCCCCCCCCCATACCCACCCCTTCTGCTGCTTACAGGCTGTAGTGTACTCGAAAATTCTACTTCTGGGTGAATAGATTTGTTGGCTGCTCCGGAGCAGGGAACAGGGTAGTTGCACCCTCCCAGACCCATTGTCTGCAGCAATGGCGGGGTCTCCCTCCAGTTTAGCTCTTCAACAACCTCTACCAGCTCTGTCATCTTTGAGGAAGCTTCCTGGGGCTTGGCTTTCACAGGCTGGTTGGAAACTGGGAGGAAGGTGCCTGGTTGGTGTTGAAACTCAGAACCAGCCGCAGGTGGCGAAGGACTTGGGATACTCATTCATTCTTGGAAATCCCATGGCACAGGACCAACTTGTTCAAGCCATGTTTGAAGGCTGCGAGGGTTTGGTTTGGTTTGTTTGTTTGTTTAAAGTCCCACTGTGTACTTTTAGCTCCTTTATCGAAAATGAGGTGTTCATAGGTTTGTGGGTTAAAATCTGGGTCTTCTGTACGATTCCATTGGTCGACTTCTCTGTTT
>NC_022032.1:17200254-17239072 GCF_000317375.1 Microtus ochrogaster | reverse complement strand
AGACTTGAGAGGGAGGGGGAGAGGAGTGGGGGGAGGGCGGGAGGAGTGGGAGGCTGGGAGGAGGCAGAAATTTTTTTTTCTCAATAAAAAAAAGAAAAAAAAAGAATTGATACTAGCAATTAAAATATAAATAAATGACTTTGTGTTTGCCTCAAAAAAAAAAGTCCCACTGTGCTTAATTATCATTGTGTTATTCATTAACTGATAAAATGCATATGAAGAAATTAAGAAATATCCAGAATAATGCCTGATTCTCCTTCTCTCCAAACAAAACGGCCCTTTTTAAAGCTGCTCATGGGTCACACAGTCAGTTTAACTCCAAGGCACGTGCTCTTATGATATTAACCAATAACTCACCTAATCTTAACAACTGATTCCCAAGTTCCCACACAGCTGACACTGGCTCCTGAAGCAGCCCTTCTCAAGATGAGAGTTCATGGAAGTGTGTGGGAAGGTCTACAGTAATTCCCCAATGGAAGCAGTTCTTTATGGAAGAGAAAAACCGGAGGGAGTGTTGTGGAATAGAATAGTTGTTTAACTATGAAAAGATGTGTCACATTTGTTTATATTGCAGAATATTTGTTTAATAAATAAAAATGTGTTACATTTGTTTGTTACAGAAAAAAAAAAAGATTGCTTTTCTATGGCCCCATAGGACCTATACCAACCCTTAAAAGCATTTCAGGGAAAGTTACATATCCAAGGGATCATAGCCTGCAGTTGGAAGGTGAATGGGGTGTTCACAGAATGTCTCCAAGAAATGTCAGAGCTTGTGTATGAGGCTTGGAAATAAAATCCAAGCAGCCAATAAGAGCAGCCAATAGGAGCAGCCAATAGCTGAGGTTAAAAACTGAGTGAGTGGATGATTTGAGTAACGTGTTTCTGAGAAGATGAAGATACGAGAATCATCAGGCACACGAAGTTCAAAGTTACCTACTTTCTGAAGAAAAGCTTGTGGCCAGTTCAAAATGGACATCAAGAGTCCACTGATTGACTTTTTCTCTCTTTAGCTGCCAGTGTTACAACAACCAGGAAAAGCAAGGGTCTCTATAGAAACTGTTTTTCCTGAGACCTAAAGTACCAAATAGGATGAAGGCATTTTCTTCCTGAAGGCATAGCATTATGGTGGTATCAGAGCAGAAGGTTGGAAATAGCCTCACTGTGGGGATGAAATTCAGAGCAACTAGTGAGGCCTCAGATTATGAGTAAATCAGAGGTTGCTACTCCTCTTCAACTATGGGGAATGGGGCTATGTGAGCATCCCCCAAAATAAGATACCTTTCCAGATGTAGCTACAGGTGGGTTTCTGTATGTCTGATTTTGTTTTTTGCTAAAGATTGGGAAGTAAGCATCATACACACGCATGCATGAGAGAGAGAGAGAGAAAGAGAGAGAGAGAGAGAGAGAGAGAGAGAGAGAGAGAGAGAGAGACTTTCGAAGTCTGAAGAGAGTCATGAGCATTTTGAATAAAGACACTGATCAGGACAAAACAGACATGGGAGAATTCTAGAACAAGCTCAGGACGTACTAACAGTAGAGATTAGAAGTGTCTCTCTATGAATATGGACCCCTGTTTATTGGAACAGTCTCTTCAAATCCCTGATAAAATTAATGCCACTTGAAAGCTGAAGAATTGGTCATTGCTGGCCACTTTGATGGTAGCTCACACTGGAGGAATTCCTTCCAGTTAGTATGAAGAGTAACCTACAGCCAGGTGCAAGACAGAGCATTTGAAGGTGACAGTAGGCAGTTCACTGTCATCACTTGAAGCATCAAAGAGTAGATTGTTTCACCAATGGATGGTCCATTGGTCCTGCTTACAATTCTTAACAATCACAATCTTAAACTTGTAAATTTAAAGTTACTTGGAAAAAAAGTCAGACACAGCTAAGATGACCTGATCATTACGAAGCATCATTTTAGGCTTTGCAGAGTGGAAATGTATTTCAGGGTTCTTCTTCAGCAGAAGTCTGAACTAACAAATATTGCCGATGTGTCTTTCCATAGCCATGCTTTGTTTCACTTTCTTCCAGCGTAACACATCGTTTCTCAGCAAACATTTAGATAAAATATCACACACTTGGAGAAGGAAAGTCTAAATTACAGATCAAAATCAATGCCGAATTACATGAGCAGTGGTGGCGGGAATGCAATTTACCAAGTTTTGATTGAATACCGCTAGAAGTGTCCAAAGAGAGAATGCAGATGGAAATTTGCGGGGACATTTTCTTCCATTTGCAGGGAAAGCTACAGCTTTTGCCTTGTGGGACTTAATCAAGCTGCTTGAGAGGAAGGGATAAGTGTGGAGCTGGCTTGACTTTCTCCCAAATATGCTGGATGTAAAATTACTTCAATTTTATTTTTACCATTCTACCTATTAAGGAAATCCTATTTCTTTTATGTTTAATACTGAGATAAAATGTGCTCCTTATAAAGTACTTGTAATAGAAATAATTCTTCAGACACAAAAATGTATTTTCAGTGAACCTGGAAACATGCCTCCTTGACTACCAGCTATATATTTCATGATAAAAGTATTAATGGCACAATTAAGGAATTCTAATATTTTTACCTACAATAAATGATACTTTGTGTTTGTACTGACTGGTGTTGACAGAGGTTTCTGTCCCACCTGGTCCTGCAGCTGTTCAGTTCCAAAGAAACACACAAAGACCTACATCAATTAAAAACTGGTTGGCCTATTAGCTCAGTCTTTTTATTAACTAACTCTTACATTGTACATTAACCCATAATTCTTGCCTGTGTTATCCATGTGGCTTGGTACCTATTATCTGTGAGGCAGTCTCATCTTGCTTCCTCTGTATTTGGGCGACGTCTGTAGACTGAGCCTTTCCTCTTCCCAGGATTCTCCTATTCTGCTTGCCCCGTCTATACTTCCTACCTGGCTACTGATAAATCAGCATTTTATTAGAACAATACAAGTGACCAGACTTTACAGGCTACAAGACCATTGTCTCACAGCAAACTGTCTTCATGTCAACTTGGCACAGGCTAGAGTCGTCAGAGAGGAAGGATCCTCAATTAAAAAGATCCATCTGTAGGGCATTTTCTCAATTAGTGAGAGAAGTGGGAGGGCCCATCCCATGGTGGGTGGTATCATCCCTGGACTGGTAGCCCTGGGTTCTATAAGAAAGCAGACTGAGCAAGTCAGGGGGAACAAGTCAGCAAGCAATCCCCCTCTTTGGCCTCTGCATGAGCTCCTGCCTCCAGGTTCCTGCTCTGCTTGAGTTCCTGTCCTGACTTCTTGTAAAGGGGGACTCTGATCTGGAGACATAAGGCAAATGAACCCTTTCCTCCCCAAATTGCTTTTGGGTCATGTTTTTTGTTGTTGTTGTTGCAGTAGGAACCCTAACACAGTGTTGTACTGAAATTCTATAATAGTCCAGAATTAAGTTCCAAGGTGACATGACGTAGAGTCTTTACCATGAAAACTATGCATATTTCCATGAATTTAATCCTGGACAGCATTTGCAACAAGAAGGCAGAACTGTTATTATATGTGTTTATATTTACATTAAATTTATAATGGGAAACAAAGAAGTTGACATATTAATAGTGCTAGCCAAGCAAACATGGGAACCTGAGTTCAGATACATAGCACAGACATTAGAAAGGCAATATGAATATGTTCTTATAATCCCAGTTCCGCAGGGCTCAGAGACAGATTGATTGGGCTTACTGACCACCAACCAACCTCGCTCTAGATTCAGTGAGAAACCCTGTCTCAGTGAATAAGGCAAAGAATGACAGAGCAGGACACTTTATATTCTCTGCAAGCCACATGTGTAGTTTAAGTGCGTGCATTCACACACACACACACACACACACACACACACATTTTTGTTTAAAAATTATGTAATGGTATAATGTGGTTTGAACATAGGAGTGTTAAGTTAAAGATATATGTTTTAAATTCCACAAAATCATGTTGAAACTAAAATTATATAGCTAATAAGCAAAAAAAGGGAGGATACAAATCAGGACAGTATATGATAAATCACGTGTAAAGAAGTGATTTAGTGGTTCGTATATACTGCTTAAAGAGGACCATTTTCAGGACTCTCTTTAGGTACTAGCACAGTGGCTAGCACTCCTGCACTAAGGGATATGACGCCCTCTTCTGGCCTCTGAGAGCACTTCCCACTCATGTGCACGTACCCGAGGGCTGTAAACCAGTAACTTTACTTAGACTAGTCAGAAAGTTGAGATGATGGGGAAACATGTGTCTCTCCAAACTAGAGAGGCAAACTAACAAACAGAAACTCTGAGCAGAGCACAAACCTCCCTGAGAACCTGTTCCATGGAACCTGTTACAGGAAAACCTAAATTATAATTCACAAATACAGAGGCGCAAACATCCCCACTCAAAGATGAAATTATAAGGTAAATTAGAAAATATTTTGATCAACTACAATAATGCAAACATACTAAAACATGTGAGACATAAGTAAAATGCATAAAGGGGAGTTTATTTCTATGTGATTCTGTGTATTAGGAAAACATATTCATAATATGTGATTATTAATGAGATACTATTTACACGTTACTATTAATAAGATATGATTTAAACCTTCTATTAGTAAAGAGTAGAACATGACAAAGTCTAGCTGGGGGCGGGGGCAGATGTATGGTTTTTTACTGAAGAACAATGTTTTTGTTTTTGGAGAGAAGGGACCATGGGGAAGGTCCAGAATGCAATAGTACCTGACTTTTCTCCATGGATTAACTAGAATCATGGCTTGGCTAAAAGACAAGAATTACAAGGAAGAGTGCCTGAGATGGAAAATATAAAATTGTACAAAGGGCCTGTGTGCCCTGTGTTTACATATAAGATGTTAGAGTCAGAGTTTGGAGGCAGAAGGGGGCTATTTGGAAGCAGAAAGGGGATCACCAAGAGCAGGCAGCAGAGAGGACCGTGATGATGAATAAGAACAAATATAATGTTGTACATATAAAAATGTCACAATGAAGCACATTATTTTAAATGCAAACTAAAAATTTACTAAAATGATAAATAAAATGGAGAAACAAAATCCCATAAAACCATAAAGGGAATCATTGACACACTCAACAAAATTCCCCTGCAGACTCTCCATAGCAAGTGAGGAGACATGTGCAGTTCATGATGAACGCCAAGTGTTGTAGAAGAGCAAGATGTTTCACGAACATCACAGTGAACAGAGGCTTTTCTTTGTGTACCTGAGGGAACTGATGGAGGACACAGACAACTCTTTACATCTGCATGGCCTCAGGCAGCCCCACCGGCACCTCTTTACAAAGTCCACCTACCTGTCATGCGGTGTAGAAAACAAATCCAACAAGATACGTTACTGAAATGCTGAATTTACAAATACAAGATTATTGCCAGCAACAGCAGACACCCGCCCCCAGCAATGCGTCTCATTTTCAGCAATAGTTCCTCAGCAGAAAAGAAAAGTAACTAAGAACGAGCTGGCTGTTCCGGGGTCTGCGGTTCAAGTCTTCTCACTAGAACCGAACACTTCAGAATCCATATTATCGGCATGCCCATAATAACAAAACCCTTTGTGGATATTTCGTTTTTAAATAGAATATGCCATGATCAGAAGTCATAAGGCAGTTTTGCTCTTTTCTAATTCACAATTAAGCTATAATAGCAGAAAGTAGTGCCCAGGCTGTTTATGAGGCTTGGTTGCCAAAGCAGAGGATTTGATGAGGTATACCATTTTTCCCTCAAGGCTAAAAATGTAATTATGAAAATGTCCTGAACTGAAAAGCAGCAGTGTCAGCTGTTTCGAGGGAAGATAAAGGATCACTTAAAGGTAAAGAGATTACAGATAAGAGAGGTGGAAAATTCGGGAAGACGCCACTGTAAAGGCAGCAAATTATAAACAAAACAAACATTAAGACATTTATTATAATAAGAGTATGGCTTTTGTTTTTCTGAAAAGACAGCTCTAAGTTTTCAAACCCACAGCTCTGATGAGTTCTCTTGGATGTTTAAAGATAAGTAGGCACTGGGTGATTGTTAAACTTTCAGTGATGCCAAAGAAGTAACCCTGAGGAGCCGATGATCTGGAAGAGGGGCTATCACACACTCAGTAACAGAGGCCTTGTCACAGGCCCCCATGAACCACACAAGGGTCATCACGGCTCCTGCATTTTGTTATCACTAACCCTATACTTCGCCATAAGTACTTTCTGTAAGAGGAACACAATAATATGTGCTCTTGTAAGATTTGGGAGACAATAAAAGAGATACAAAATTAAGGAACATGAATAACATTTGGAAGAGAACTGTGCCTGGTGCAGTCGGGCACAGAAAGTGTTGGTACACAGTGCCTTGCATTTATAAAGCCCACTGAAGCAGTCCCCTCTGAGGGTTCTTCTCCATCACTGGATGGAACGTATGGTGTGCCAGGTGCTTTCTCAGATACAAGTTGGGGATTTCAGACTCTCAGGGAACCCACAGCCTGGCCTGTAGAGCAACATGATTATCTCACCTGTACCCAAGGATAGGTAACAGTAGGAAAACAGGACAGAGGAGGTTTGTAGGAAAACTCACATCTGAGCTTCAGAAATTGTAGAAGACTCTTGGTCTCTAGACTCTGGATCTCAGCAATGTTCCCTAAAAACCTGATGAATAATGAAAAATTTTACATTTGGGCTATTAATATCTTTTATATGGTGAAGAGGAGAGTTTGAACTGATGTACAGAGGGAAAGTCTTTGAAAAGATGAGTGACTTCATCTGATTAAATAGAGGCTTTAAGCAATTAAAAACTCTTTTAAAAACGATTAAAATAGCTGGGTGGTGGTGTTGCACGCCTTTAATCCCAGCACTCGGAGGCAGAGGCAGGCAGATCTCTGTGAGTTTTAGGCCAACCTGGTCTACAAGAGCTAGTTTCAGGATAGGCTCCAAAGCTACAGGGAAATCCTGTTTCAAAAAAAAACTATTAAAATAATTAAACTATTTGTTCCATCGTTTAGAAAGTCTAAGTGGTGAGGAAGGGGTACAAAAGCCTAGAAAGGGGTAGGGTAGATATGACCAAGATGTATTGTATACATGTATGAAATTGCCAAAAATAAATAAAAATACCTTCAAAAGAAAATAAAATGTCTAAGTGGTGTCATTGTTCTTCAGCCTCCAGAGTGGCTCACCACAGCCCCTGGTATCTGCAGACAAGATAATGAAATATGAGGCCTAACTGGAAATAACCAGAGTTCATACCATATGCATATTTGGTGTTTGGTGGTGGGGTGCCATTTTTGAGTTAGAGTCTCAAGTAGCTCAGGCTAGTCTCTAATTTAGTGATTATCCAATAATAAGTTTAAGCTCCTAATTCTCCTGCTGCTATCTCTCCATGCTGGGATGACAATCTCACTCTACCACATCCAGCTTCATACACCATTTGAAAAACAAGGTCATGACTCTTAGAAGTTCACTTATGTCCAGCACATGTTTAGAATTTTACCAAAGCCAGGGGAGTAAACAAACCCATTTGTAAGTGGTTGGCTTGCATTAGCACTAATACACACACAGTCTCTAACCTGATGACTGCTCCCAGAGAACCAAATCAGATTGCACATGGGGTGTTGAAGAAACTGGTATTTATACCACATTTAATAAGACCACGGCTCCCAGTTGGAGAATGGAAAACACCTGCCAGGCATAGTGGTCCATGCTTACAATCCTAGCATTTGGGAAGCTCAGATAGGAGGCTCACCACAAGTCCAAGGCCAGCATGAGCTGCAGAGTAAGTTCCAGGCCAATCGGAACTAAAAAGTAGCACATTATTGTCTGGAGTTCTAAGAGCTAGCTTGGCAAGGACACACCCCTTCCACTTGGCATAATGACTGCTGTCGCACTAAATCCTGACCCACGGCACTGCATGGCAAAGACTGGGTCAGCTCAGTTGAGTCTGCCTCCTGCTGAGATTTCTTAGTCCAGGAGACTGAATGCTTTCCCTATTCTAGTAGTCAACAGGAATTCTCCCACTTCTCCTCTCCCACACACACCCTGGTGGAGAGAGCCTTGGAAACTATTGTACACTGCCATCTAAATGAAATAGAAAGAGCTCTTAGAACTCCAGACAGAAAACAGCTTCCACTTGGGCAAACATAAAGTAGTGCTAGAGTTCGGGTGTGGAAGATGAATGCAGTGTGTCACAGAAATGTGTGTTACTAATGCGTTGGGAGCTGGAGGCAGAGAAGGCTCTGGATGGTTTTTAAACAGAACAATGTGAAACATTCAAAATTGGAAAATGCATTTGACCTGTGATCATTTACTAGGTTCCTATTACCAAAACAATTATCCTGGGTGTGGTTTCTTCGGTGTTATTAAAGGGTTAATTTTACTTAAGGCAGTTACTTAATGTGATTTGTTTTTAACCCTTAAAAAAGTGGGAGATGTATACAATTGTTAATGATATGGAAGTGTTTCCTTTCTCCTGAGGAAAAGTGAATTTCTTATCAGAATATCTGGCTGGCCCTATAATTTAAATTAAAATAAAATTTTGGAGAAATTGAAAAAAAAAAGTAGCACATTATTATAGAAAATTCGTGATAGCCTATGTGGGCTTAGAAAATAAATGTATGACCTCTTCTCAGCTGTGCCACACAAAGATGCATGCACATGTGCACATCTGCACATATGTGTACACACACACCGCCAGCAGCAGCAACAACAGTACCCACAGAGAGAGCAGCTGGGTTCCAGGGTCTTGCTCCTTAGGAAGGACCTTGAGGCTTTTTGACAGATCTCATAGAATTGACCTGGAAAACTCTCAGAAACTAGAAGACAAAGAACTCTTCATTATGGAATTTTGATTAAAGACAGTCTTACCACAGAGATAGGAAACAAATGCTTATATCAAGTAGAACACCGGAGAACAACCCAAAGTCTAACAACAAAGAAAGGCTTTAAATGAATTGTGCTCATTCACTAGCTAGAATATTCTGTGGCCACTAAAAATAATGCCCCAATTAATATTTTAAAAGAAAAGCTCATGATGTAATGGGGAAATTTTTAAATGAAGACTATAAAATTGATTATCTTTTATAGAAAAATGCATTTATTAAACATAGTTATAAAGATGGTTTATTCTCTACTCTTCCATTCACATAAGTTGAAAATGTACACTGTACATTCAACCTTGTTGCTATACTAAAGTTGTCATTGAATTTATTACATTCTAAAAAAAATAAACACAGAAAAAAATATGTTGAAGATACGTATCAGTCCTTAAGTGTGTTTCAGTATTTCAGTGAATTTCATTATATTAATAAAGATGAGGAATGAAAGACTAAGTTGCTCATTAAAGATAAAAATAGAAATACACATTAGCCTCGGTTTCCTTCCACATCTCCATAAAAAGGATATAAAGAACTTTGTTTTAGTTAATAAGGTATCTAAACAGGTAATGAATGTGCTTTGCAAACAAAAGAACTGGATTTGAGATCCCTAGAACCTAGGGAAAAGCAACCCATGACCTCCCTGCAATTCCAGTGCACAAGATGAAAATGGAGAATCCTAAACCAGCAAGCCCTAAGACAAGCATCAGGCTCAATTCTCCATATCCTTATGGCTATACACCCTCCACAACACAAACACATGCGCTCACACGTATGCGCACACACCACACATATACACATACATACATCTGCAAAAACAGTTTTACACAAACCACAAGGGCAAAAATGTCCAGGAGACAGTGCTGGAGGTGAAGGCGGTTGGATGAGAGGAAATGGACTGGGACCCATTCAAGCACAAGGCTGCCTACAGGGAAATCAAAAAGGCAGCATGATAAATTTTCATTTTTTCTTACTTATTATTTTTCAGAGATGAAGATCAATGCCTGTGACCTGTCAAGGTAAGAAGATGTGTTACCTCCAAACAACATAAATTATACAAAAATTTCCAGAAGTCTCAGAAATTGGTGGTGATAGGAAAGAGAAGTAGAACTCTTCACCTCACACTCTCTCCTGTCCCTGCAATCATCAGTGTCCCTCCTCCACTCCGGGAGACCTGTACTCTGTCCTCTGGGAGAGGTAAAACAAGGGGTCACTGTCATCTATATACCAAGATGAGGTGAGCAACATTGGGAGCAAGAGGGGTGGATACACATTTACAAAGTGGGCATTGAGAGTTCTCGGCATTTTCTCATATGGTTCCCAAAATGAGGGCAATGAGTTTACATCTGTCGTGAAAGACTTGGCAAGATTAGCTTGAGGGATTTGCAGAAAACCAAGGAAAGGGATGTAAAGGCTGCCTTAAAAACGAAATCTCCTAAAATCCAGTTCGTGGATTTTTTTTAAATTTATCTTTTATTGATCAAAATTGTGTCTTATGGCCATGTGCAGCATCAAGAGATGTGCAGAGATTTGCTTTCAGTCTTTCCAACTGGACTCATTGCTACCCTGAAAAGCATTGAGTTGCACTTGCAAGAAAGAAGGGGACATGTTCATTGGGCGAGAAATGAGCAGTGTATATCAGAAAGGATTTTTAAACTGAGATGCTTCAATAATGGGCTAAATTCAGTTCTATTTTCCAGTGGTTCAGTGCTCACAGTGAACCAGACGCATAATTTAATCATAATTCTGTTACTTGTGTGATTATGGCCTTTAAGTTAGAGTAGCAAACAAAGGAAGCATAGGAGAGAGGAAATGGGTAGAAAATGAGTGCCTACATCTTTCTTTACATCTAAAAGGACAGCTTCAGGATCTCCTGAGTAAATTGGGAGCATGGGGACTTCGGGGGAGGGTTGAAGGGGAAGGGAGAGGCCGGGAGGGGAGCAGAGAAAAATGTAGAGCTCAGGACTATTTCTGTTAAGAAATTTTATAGCAGAAATTTTGTACCAGATCATCAATGTTGCAATTTATGACAGTAGTCAAAATATGTCTCTCTTTACATGGTAGGTCTAAGGAAATATACAGATGTCTATTAATTAGCTGTGCCAAGACTCAACAAAAGCTAAATGTTAAATATAAAAATTGCCTTTTTGTTACTGAAAAGGCAGTTTCACCAGTCATATCTAGGTGCATATATGTGAATATGTAAATATGTATATATATACACATATATATATATAATCTCACTTAAAAATAAATTTCAAAATACAATTTTGTATTCTCTGTGCCATTGTTTTTATCATTTGAAGGGGAGACATTTTGTACATTGGTTCTTTTATTGCTCAAGAAGTCACTATTTTCTTCCCATTGCCATCTGTTCTGATTGCTATTCACAGTTTACCCCTGAAGGTGACTCCAGCAGTGTGAAGAGGGTAAAATTAGCAAAGCTTTGCTCTCATTGCATCTCTCCAAGTAAGGTGGGAATCGTGAGAACAGTCGTCAGTGTAGCATTCCCAAACAAGAAAAGATATTGAGAATCAAAACTCAAATGGCATGATGCCTAAGTCAGCACAAGATGCTTCTTTAGATAACCGAGAGATATGATAAAACAGTTATCACACTGATTAAAGAGGAAACTTTCTATCATATGCACATGTAAATGCACAAAGGAACTTGGCATTTACTTTGAATTATTTGTCCATAATTATGATAACCTGGGCCTAGAGATGTGTGAGCCTCATTACCTAGGAAAGATGATAAATTCAAGGGACCTGTGGGCTACAGAGTGAATTCAATGCCAGACTAAGCTACAGAGGGCACTAGAGACCACTGCAGGCTACAGAGTGCATTCAAGGTCACTGTGGGCTACAGAGTAAAGTCAAGACCACTGTGAGCTACATGGTGAATCCAAGGCCATGTGGGATACACAGTAAAAGCAAGGTCAGCCTGGTCACCTTATCGAGATCCTGTCCCAAAATACAGTACTAAAAGGACTGCAGGTGCAGCGGAATGGCAGAGCACTTTCCTAGTATATAAACAGACCTGGGTTCATTCTCCAGCTCCACTGAAAATGGAACCATGACATACCTAAGGGAGTCATCCTCAGACCATAAGGGACTCCATGCTTCTCTCAGAGGTTAGCTTTGCATGTAGTATGAGTTAATCCCAAGAACATGCAGTTCTTTAAATTTTTCCAGGTAGTTAGGCTATGCAGCAAAAAGACAAATTAATACAGCTCTAACAGTTGAAGAACTTCTCTGTGTATAATGCTAAATTTGGGGGAGAAAAGTTGATACTACATTACTTTCGTATGGCTCTTAATCTTATAAACATGACGGTTCTCAGTTGAGAATGAATTTGCTGCCAGGATAGAAATGTTGGTGTCTTGAAACATTTTTGAGACACCATTGAGGGAAGGGCAGGGGGGGATAAGGCACCTTGGGAAGATGAACCCACGAATCCCAGTAGGTATAAGCTGTGATGTTTCTGAGCAACACACTGCATGTAGGACGGCTCCCAACACCAAGAAGTACATACCTCAAGATATCAGCTTTGAGAAACATGATGCTGGGAGGATGAGTAAGAAAAATACATTAAGGAGGGAGCTGTGGTGATGACTCAGTGGACCAATTGCTCATCGTGTAAGCTGTAGGATCTAAGTTAGCCCCTGCATCCATGTAAAACCATAGGCTGTACACCACACACACACACACACACACACAAACACATACACAAACACACACACACATGAAATGGACATTAGTATTTGTAACTTGTGCAGAAATATAAACAGCATTATAATAGTACAAGTAGATATAAAAACAAGCCAGATTAGGTTGAGTTAAGGCTAAGAGAGAAAAGACTTTCAAGTTGGGAATGTCATCTCTTGCTTGTCCCTAGAGCTTTGCCACTCATGTATTCGCTCACTTGACACTGATTGAAGAGTTTTCATGTCAGTCACTGTGGAAGTCTCTTCTTTAAATGGAGTTTCATTCTAGTAGAAGGAATCAAACAGAAAGACTGGTCCTTAAAATATGGAAAGGCGTTTGTAACTGGTGGAGTAGCCAAAATATTATGTACATCTAAAGGAAATGGAAGTTGACAAAACCACTCTGGAAACTGTGGAAGTGCACAACTCTTGATGATCAAAAGAAATACAAATAGAGATTCAGCAAAAGACATTAAAATGATGCTCGGGACAGCATCGTGTACAGCAGTCCAAACCTATAGACAATCAAACATGGATCGGTCATTTATGAATTCCTCAAAGAATAAAGGGAAATACATTTTAAACAATATCTATTAGTAATAAGATATATTTTTAAAAGATGAAAGGCTATAAAATAGACTCCTATAAGCAATTGAACTACATATCCTACTATTAGATAAAAAGCACATAGGTAGATCTCACAGGTATAATACTTAGTTAATGGCTCCAGACACAAAAGTTATGTATGACATGACCTTATTACTATAGAGATCATGTAGAAACAAAATTAACTTAGAGTATTATACATCAGGAGAATTAGAAGGAGTTTGGGGACCAGCTGTATGCTGAAATCATTTGTTTCTAAGTAGCAGGAGCTGATGGCTTGTGAAATCTTCCCAAGTTTCTGAATACTTTATTACTGTACTTGTGTGTAATAGGAAGTGTTACAGAGAGTACATCATGGCAAGGAAACCAAAATAACAGGACGGTGCACTGTTATAAGGATTAGGCTTACATCAAGGTTCAGTAAACTTCTATAAGGAGATCGATTCAAAAACACGTAATTTTCACTCTGGGGCATATACCCAAAGGACTCTATATCCTACTAGAGAGATACATGCTCATCCATGTTCATTGTGTACTATTTGCATAAGGAAAATGTGGTATGTTTCCAAATGAAATATTATTCAGCTATTAAAAAAAGAAATTATGAAATTCATAGTAAAATGGATGGAGCTGAAGACAATCATTCTGAGTAGGTAACCTAGGCTCAGAAAGACAAATGTTTAATGTTCTCTCTCATCTATGAATGTTAGATTTTAATATTTAGATATGTGTGCCTTGCTTGAAATGCCCATAAAGGTTAGGAAATTACTACGGGGCCATGGAGAAAGACTTTTGAGGAAATGGTTATAGGGGTGGGAGCTAGAAAGCACTGGTATAAATGGCTAAAAGGGAATTATGAAATATGGGGATAAGTCAGGGTTGAAGGGAGATGGTAAGACAGAAAAAGGAAACTGGAACAGACAAATAATACCAAAGACTTTTTTTAAAAAGCCTTATTGAAACCAACTGCTCTAGAAGCTTTATGCGGGTATTTATATGCAAACATTAAATAGTTTAAATGGGGTTATCCTACAACAAGGTGAGAAACAAAGCCTCTATAGACAACAAAAGGTAACAAGTAAAAAGTCCAATCTGAGAAAGGAGTTATTTCTTTTAGAGTTACTGTTCAGTGACGTATCATAAACCCCCATAAAATTCAAGCTATTTCCAGTTCTCTTGCTTACTCTTCAGAACTTGGTGTCAAGATTCTATTGCTGAAGATATCATACATCTGACTAATTGAATATAGAGAAATAAAGCTGTTACAGACATAGATGCTTCATCCCTATTGGCTATCTTTCATTGTGCAGGAAGGTTCTATATATCCTACTAAAGGAAAGGAGTAATCATCATTCTTAACTAGCAGTGAACTCTGTGAGCAACTACTGGTCTGGCGAGACATGCCCAGTGAGGCCATAGTGTCATGAGTTTTGTGAGAGTAACCAATGACTCTCTGATTGAATTTAAGTTCCACTCCACAAGATGAAATCCATACCAGGTATCATTATAAGACCAACAACCTATGACTAAACAGAGCATAGCCGCTAAGAAAGAACCTACTGCTATTATTTTTGACTAAATATTAGACATAGTATTAAACCAACTCCTGATGACTTATCATTCATTATACTCACAGATTAAGGCATCTCTCAGCCCTCATAAGAGAAGTTTCTGTTTGAAGTAGATGATATTAAGCAGAGACCCGAAATAGGAGAATGCCAAATGTTCATCCCTAACTGGGACATATATATCACATCCCCTCTTCCAAAGGTTCATAAAGCATTATAGAAAAGGGGGCAAGAAAAAACAGTAAGGACTTTTGCTATTGAGTTTATTCAGTATTCTAGATATCAACTCCCTTTCTATAGGTTGTCTCTTTATTCTGTGAATTGTTTCCTTTGCCTTTCAGTTTGATGTAATCTTATATCTAGTTTTGCTTTGTAATCTGGGCTTTGGAGATATTATGTCACATTCCTATGGGATTTTTTGTTAGTTTCATAGTTTCAAATACTATATTTAAGTCTTTGATCCATTTGGAGATGATTTTTACATATGATGAAATACAGGTGAATTCCTCTTCAAGTGAGCAGTTCATTCTTTCAAGAACATGTATGTGTTCAAGAAACTACCATCCCACACCCTATCCCTATTATATGTTCTAAGCATGTAGCTATGTTTCAAAACAATTCATTAACTATAGATGACTCAGATAGCTGTTCTGATCCCCTGAACTTTGCAGCTGGTTTTATAACAATAGGTTTTAGTCACTGTGTCTTCACGGTGTGTTTTGAAGTTAAATTGTTTGATGCTTGCAGCTTTGTTCTTTTGACTCAAGAATGCCTTAGATATTTGGAATCTTTTGTGGATCCATATGATTTTGTTTTTAGTTTTATTTAAAAAAACTGTGGTTTTTTTCACAGCCATTTGAAATATAATATCTAAATTCTAACTCTCAAGACATAAGAAGCAAAAAGTAGATCAGTTGTGCCTTTGGGCTAAAGTTCAGAACTTCTGATATACAGGATAGTCCAAAAAGGCATTCTCCAGTGAGGTAGCTGAACAGAGCCTTGAAATTTTGAAATGGCAAATCACATACTTATTTGGAGAAATTATTTTCTCTGTAGAGGAGAGTATAAGTCTTTAGGTCATGAGATCAGACCTTGGAAGGTGTTTTCAAACAGAAGCCTACAGGAAGAACACAGCAAACAAGAGGAAAGTGGTAGCTGATAGAATCAGAGTCGGTACAACCAACCATTACAGAGAGCCTTTTGAGAGACATGTTCTAGAAAAGTAAAGAAACATGAGAGGTAAGGATACAACAGGAAACACAACCAGCACATGGACTGCATACAGAACTGAGGCAGTCCGTCTTTGCAAGTGCCACACCCTACACAGGCACATGGCACACACTTCAAAAACACAACGAAGTTTCCCTTCCATCCTTCCTTCTTCCCTATCTTCTTTCCTTCCTGGCTTGCTTCCTTCCATTCTTCCTTCCTTTTTTGCCTTCCTTTCTTCTTGAATTTCCTTTTTTTTCCCATGACCTAGAAACTCTCTATACCAAACAGGGTTATTTATAGTGATGATGTTCATCATTCCCAGGTAGAGGAGAATGGTGAAAAGTAGTGTTGGTCATTTTCAAATGACTCTACCTCTTTGATGTGTCTGCTCCAACCTGAAAGATTGCTTTAAATTTCCAGCATGAAATGGGACATAACACCTGGCATTGTGTTTGAAAGAACAACGTGCCTCCTGAGTTTTTACTTAGCAGCAACTCAGCTTCTAATAAAACCTCGGCCATCGAATGCTTGCTCTCTTTCACAGTGTTGCCTCTTTCATAACAATTATTAGGTTCTGAAAAGGTCTGATGCAGCAGAACACAATAGATGCTGGTTATAACCAGGTGAAGAATGAGGTGAAAAGGAGGATGATTACTGAGAGCCTTCATAAAATTTCCTGTTACTCTTTCACGTCTTTTATATAGAAGATCTATCCCGGGTAACGGGCTATGCCCTTTATATCCTTAGACTAGAAACATAAGAATTTTAATAGAACAGGCAATGCTGCATCAGGTATGTTAAATGTAAGTTTTTACCCAGTTTATTGTACTGCTTTGCTTCATAGATCATCAATAAGGGAAAAAATGTTTGGAACAATCACACAGACAAGAGACACAATTACAAATAGTTGACTGTAGGCAAATAAAAATCAATTAAATATTTAATTCAGCTCATATTTACTGGATGCTTGCCACAAGTCAGACATTGCCTAGATTCTAAATTATCTAAGAAAATAAGATGATCTCCATCCTTCGGAGTGTGACATCTTCTAGAAGAGAGATATAAAACTAGATAATTATAACAGCTGAAAACTAGAAGCTACAGAAGTAGGAAGAACTAATCCTATCTATTAATTACATATGAAGAAGCCAATCAATAGTTAAGTTCACAGTGTAATGTCTCCTAGCTGTCTAGTGATTGATTGAAACTTGGATGCAAAGCCATTGTCAGTGGCTCTTCCTTTAAGTAGAATTTACATTTTTTTCATTCTCGTTATGCACTCAGGAAGCATTTATGTGGCACATGCCACCAGTATGACACCAGAAAGCTAGGCTGAGCAAATACTACAAGCATGTTTCACTTAGCCACTAGTTTGTACAGATGAGGCCTACTGCCCACACCTACCGACTTTCTGTTCAGCGGGTCTGATTTTAGTCTCTGTACTTGACCAGAACAGAATTGATGAGCTCACTCTTTAATCACCAAATCCAGAACAAAAGTACACATCACAGAGAGTGGGTCAAGGGAGCCAGTGAAATTATCATAAATGTTCAAAGATGTTGGCAATACTCAGTTTTAAAAAAATTTTTTCTATTTGTGTAACACATAGAGTCTCTGAATTTTTGTGTTATTATTTTAACTGCATTATGAAAAAAGAACACAATTAAGGACTGGAATATTATCTCATAATGGTAGATAGCATGGGATTAACTAAAAAAAGAGGTCATTACCCTCGAAGGTACTTTTGAATCTTCACTAAGTGTCACCAGCAAAGAGTCTTTTTGAAGGGAATTCTGCTTGACCTTCATGCATTGACTCCACAAACATTAATCCCATTACTATTCTAATATATTTTCTCAAGGACCTTCCCTGTCAAAATGGAGACAGGTACTTCTTAAAGCTTGCCAGCTAGTCAGTCTAACCAAAAAGGTGAGCTTCCAGTTCACTGGAAGCCCTGTTTCAAGCCAATAAGGAGCAGAGCATAGAAACAGATGCCTGAAGCGTTGCTCTGATTTCCACCTGCCTGTGATGAGGGCACACACCTCCACATTCACATGCACTCACCAAACTTACTCGGAACCACACACAGGGTGACAGACCCACACACAGAGTGGCAGACCCCCACACAGAGAGATATTCCCACACACAGAGGCATAGACCCACACACAGAGGCATAGACCCACACACAGAGAGATATTCCCACACATAGAGGCATAGACCCACACACAGAGGCATAGACCCACACACAAAGAGATAGACCCACATAAGAAGAGATAAACCCACACACAGAGAAATGGACGGACACACACACACACACACACACACACAGAGAGATAAACCCACACACAGAGTGCACTCAGCTAAGAGACAAAAACTAAATAACTCCAAGATAATTTTTAAATATGTTTACAATGTAATTGTTTAGACAGTGATCAACTCACAAAACCTAATTGGCCACAAAGGAATGAATCTTCTCCACAAATACGTAGGGATTACTCTGTGTGTAATAATCAAAAAATACAGTCTTTTTTTTTTTGGTTTTTCAAGACAGGGTTTCTCTGTGTAACAACCCTACCTGTTTTGGAACTAGCTCTTATAGACCAGGGTGGCCCTGAATTCACAGAGAGATCTGCCTGTCTCTGCCTCCCAAGTGCTGAAATTAAAGGCACCTGCCACCACCGCCTGGCTCTAAAATACAGTCTTAAACATAATAAAATAAAATGCAATCTTTGCAAATCTTGTTATTGTTGAATTTAAATATAAAGTTCCTAAATAAGGTATGAATTGATATTGATGGGTCACTGCAAGCTAAATGCATTCTTTTTGCAGATTTTTAAGATATGTGAGCAGAAAACAAAATAATGTTAACAATTATAAGAGCAATTGCTCATGCATACACCCTAGGATGTGCCTCTCCCAGATCCACAGAGGCCTCCATTTACCTAACTTTTGCACAGTCTCATACACCATATCCAGAAGTGGGCTAACAGAAGTTTCTGTCAACTTGACACAAAGCAAAGTCACCTGGAAAAGGGAAGCCTCAACTGAGAAATTGCCTCCATCAGATTGGCCTATGGGTGTGTCTGTGGGGCATTTTCTCAGTTAATAATTGTTGTAGGGTATTAACCATTATAGTTAATTAACAATTACTAATTTTTGACCAGACTTTATGGGAGAAGCCATCCCATAAGCAGGTGGTCTTGGCTTACATAAAAAGAAAGCCATGGCTTTTGCTCCTGGTTTCTGCTTAAGCTCCTCTGTGGGTTCCCTCTATGAGAGGCTGTAACCTTTATGCCAAATAAACCCTTTCTTCCCCAAGTTTCTTTTGGTCATGGATTGCCACAGCAACAGGGAGCAAGCAAGGAAAGTATCTGTTTCTCTTTGTACTTGTATACTACCCTTGTTGTTTTGTTTGTTTCCCTGAGTTTTTAGTTTTGTTCTGCCTTTATTTGTTTTTAAATATACCCTCCAAAGACAAGGAAGCTTGGCAGTGGTGGCACATGCCTTTAGTCCCAGCACTCAGGAGACAGAGGCAGGCCGATCTCTGTAAGTTTGAGGCCAGCCTGGTCTACAAGAGCTAGTTCTAGGACAGGCACCAAAGCTAAAGAGAAACCCTGTCTCGGGAAAAAAAAAAAAAAGACAAGAAAGTTCCCCAAAATATGAGTCAGCCATGTCAATACCAACCACCCAGAACATTACATTCATGTCCCTTTAATCCTCAGATTACCCCATTTTACAATGAGAATTCATCCATGTTTAAATCTTACCCACCTGCTATGAACCAAACAACAACCCTGTAAGACCAGCTTGAGCATTACTCTTCCTCCCTTCCTACCAAGAAGAGTTGAGCTCTGATGGGAAGAGGGAACAGAGGATTGATGGGGTTTTCCTTTATATTTTAGGGGTGTGTAAGAGTACAGAATTTGGTGTTGAGTAGAATGTGCCCAGAAACATTGAACTATTTTGGGAGAAGAACACATTTTTATTTGAATGTGTACTTTACAGGCAATCATAAGAAGCTCTTATTGCAGCTAATTCAAGCAAATTAAAAGGAGCCTACGGGGAAAACTGGCTAGTGACGATAAGATACAATCAACTGAGCAACAATATTGATCTTTAAGGACGAAGCTGAAGAGGTAATAAAATACAGTTGGAGAAGCCCTTTCCCTTTTATTACGAGGATCTAGCAGATGTGGGTTTGAGAACCGGAACAAAACAAAAAGCCTATTAATTATTACAAGTGAGACTGACAACCTTGTATAGCCATCACTCTCCATTGTCTGGAAGAGTTGGTCCATGGCCTCAGGCAGGTATCCACACAGGGTTGGCACACAGCCACTTGTATCAAAACAGAATCTCACACATTAAATATTTAGGTTTGGGTAAATAAAGAAAAGAGAAAGAAATCAAAGAGCTCCTGGGGACATGCATGGGCATTCGGCAATCTGTGAACACAGCATGTTCCCAGTGTTCTCCACCAGCCTTGGAAAACTCTGGTCATTATTTGGTTGTCAAAAAGACTTCTGAGAAAAGTGTATTAATTTGACCCAAATAATGACTTCAATTAAATGCTGTCTTAACTCTTCAATAGAAATATTATCTTAAAACTAGCCCTTGTCACAGAAGAAAGCCTGCTTAACACAGAAAAGGGAGCTGGTGATTCTCTGTGTGGATTCTTCAGCCTTAGAAGCAAAAGGCTTTCAGACACTGGAATCGTGAAGGCTTGTACAATGATTGAGGATTGGGCGGGGAGTGAGTCCTTCTTAACAAACTGGTCCTGAGTTCCGGCAGAGTAATAAACACGATCCATGCTGGGGGCTTGTAAGCCTGCCATGGCTAGGTCCACCTTCATGCCATGACTCTGCCACCCTCTTAACCTAACCCTATTCTCAATTTCACACTGCTTCTTTCTAGATCTTTCCTGAAAGTCTAAGGCAAAAAAAATACATCATCCAAATCTCTGTGTTTATTGAATAGGCATGCTTATTTATTTTCTTTTGAAAATGTGTTCCCACCTAATTGTATATTCTTGGGAGAAAAAAATGGAGTCCATAAATTTATTCTTAAAGTAAATGGTTTCAGAATTTAAAATGGAAAACCAGTAGAAAATATAACATAAAAGGAGTGGGTCTGGGGTGGAGAGCTGTCTCATTTGCTGTGGATACCCCTCAAATGTTGAGCAGAAGGGTACTTTGTCCAAGAACTTGGAGAAAAAAGTGATACGCTGGGCAAACACCCAGCACAAATGCCTTGTGCCAGAGCAACTTTGGCATATTTGAGAAAAAGAAAGAATGTGGCTGCAGAATAACAAACTCTGGGAGACTGGCAGGGCTACAGTTGGAGGTTAGATTGAAGACAGGGACTAGAAAGGAAGACTATGCAAACTGTAGCAAGGTTAGGTTTTATGTCAAGTACCACAGGAAGTCATTGAAACCAAAGGCTATTTAATAAGTCAGTATTATTTTAAGAGAACACAGTATGATGTGGGACGTCCTTCTGTATATGTGTTGTTTAATGGTTAATGAATAAAGCTGCTTCGGCCTACAGCAGGGCAGAATGTAACCAGGCTCTAAGAGATACATAGAGCAAGTAGGCAAAGTCAGGGAGACGCTATGTAGCTGCCGAAGAAGATAAGTCGCTGGAACCTTGCCCGGTAAGCCAAAGTCTCATGGTGATACACAGATTAATAGAAATAGATTTATAAGATAGATGGTAATAGATATAAGATCTATTTAGGTGTCGGGTGGTGGTGGTGTATGCCTTTAATCCCAGCACTTGGCACTTGGAAGACAGAGGCAGGAGAATCTCTATGAGTTCAGGGCCAGCCTGGTCTACAAGAGCTAGTTCCAGGACAGGCTCCAAAGCTAGAGAGAAACCTGGTCTCAAAAAACAAACAACAACAACAACAACAAAAAGAGCTATCTAGAAATACATCTAAGCTATTGGCCAAAGAGTGTTGTAATTAATATAGTTTCTGTTTGATTATTCAGGTCTGGGCAACCAGGAAATAAGTGAGTAGTAGAGCAGTCTCCCTTAACAAACAGTACACAAAGTTTAAAAACAGCTCTCTCTCTCTCTCTCTCTCTCTCTCTCTCTCTCTCTCTCTCTCTCTCCCTCATTTTTGAGATGTTTCATGTAGCCCAAGTTATCTTGAAATTCCATGTGTAGCTGAAGATAACCTTGAATTTCTGATCCTCCAAAGGGATGGAATTAATGGCTTTGTACAATGTTAGACACCAAACCAAGGGTTCTGTATAGCTACTGTACCAATTTGACTACATCCTTAGCCCTCACTACCCACTTACATAAATGTATTCTCTAATAAAATTTCCCTGAAATATAAATAATTCATTATTATTTGTTTCCTTATAAAGTATACAAGATCCTGTGGCCATTAACTCTCTCACAAATATAGATACAAATATATAGATAACCTATTCTTACTGAAAGAATTTTATTTACAATTGCCACAAATTAGTAATTGGAATAATTATTGTTTTCTTTTACTTAGACTATAAGTACATATGGATCAAATGCTTGAACACTCATCATATAGCTGATATGGTATGAAATAATTTAATCAAATAAATTAACATATTTGCATAAAGATCACACATTTAATATAGTATAAATATTTATCATATCATTCAATTACCTAATCTGCTATTTGAATATCTACAACTGCCTTCTATTGGCTAGGTTATCTATTCAAAGTTTCAAGAACTGATTTTCATTCTATATAAAAAATTATTCCAGTTTGCTTGACTCTTGAATGTACATGGATGAATTTATTGGGTTCTTGGGATGTGATATTGACTCAGTGAAAATAATATTAAAATTGATTTTTTTAAGTCCCTCCTAATCTATACAGATTGGATTATATCACTCAGTAAGACAGGTTTCAATCCTAGCTACAGTACCTCAGAATGGAACCTTTCTGAAAATGGTGTGTCTTAGGGTTTCTGTTGCTGTGATAAAATGTCATGACCAAAATAACTTGAGGAGGAATTGGTTTACGTCATCTTACAGCTCTGGGGTCACCCTCCATCTCTGATGGGAGTCAGGAACCTGAAGGCAGATGCCATGGAGGAATACTGCTTACTGACTTACTCCTCATGGCTTGCTCACCATGCTCTCTTCTATACCGCAAAACTACCTGCCCAGGAATAGCACTTCCTAGAGAGGACTGGGGTCTCATTAATCAAGAAAACGTTGAGAGTGTTGCTTTAGGCAAGACTTATGGAAGCATTTTCTCAAGTGGATGTTCCTCTTCCCAAGTGACAGTAGCCTGTGTCAAGCTGGTGTAAAACTAACAAACCTACAGTGTGGTTATAGATGTAGTTAGGTCAGATGAGGTTAGCCTAGAGGAAACTGGGTCTGGAATCCAGCACAACAATATGAAAAGAGGAGAAGGGAAAGAGGGTGAAGTGGATAAAGAAGAACAGTGCGTGACAGACATACCCAGGATCAGCGCCAAGAGAAGACTGGAAAAGACTAGGGCCCTTTGGCTCAAGGTGTCTTTCCTCAGCAACTTCAAAGGTATCATGAAAGTGTTGGAATTTGGATCTTGGACTTCTGGGTTCTAGAAGTGAAGCGTAATAAATAAATGCTTTTCTATGCCACCTAGGTTTTGTATTTTGGGAAAACAGATCTAAGATTCTAATATACCTGAGACTATTCAATGCCGGAGAACACTAAGATTATCTGACTAAGAAATTCCTAATTTAGCTCTAATCCTACATCAAGGACAAGATACTGGATCTCAAATTATGAAAGCATAGGGGAAAAAAAGCAGTTTTCTAGGTTTGCATTAAATTTATATTTCAGGAGATCATATAATAACTGGTGCACATTTTTACCTTTTAAAGAATTCCACCTCCTTGTTTGAATTGAATCCACTGTTTACTGAATATCCTCTGCTTTGCTGGTTTAAGGTTTATTTATATTTATTTTATGTGTATGACTGTTTGTCTACATGTATGTATGTACACTGAATGTGTGCTGCTGTTCATGGAGGCCAGAAGACAATGACAGCTCCCCTAAAACTGAAGCTACACGTGGATATGAGCCACCATGTGGGTACTTGAACCCATGTCTTTTACAAAACAGCAAGTGCTCTTAACTACTAATCCATCTCTCAGTTCTTACCCCTTGCTTTTATTTGCCAAGTCTCACACCCTCCAAAGGGGACATCCAGCAAGTTACCCTTCCCAAGAAGCACAGGGATGAGAAACCTGTGTCTCCTTCTGGGGACTGTTTCTCTAATGGCAGATGCCTAACAGGAGGTAGCCAGATAAGGAATCAATGAGTTTGAATGTTCTCAAGTCCAATGATACTGTAAGATATCTGAGATATCATCATAAATGATGATCAAAGTCCCTCTAGAACTGGAAAACAGAAGAAAATAAATCTTCGGTGAATGCCTATTGGGAGTGAGACTACCTTACTAGTCCAATAGAAATGCATGTTAGTTTGTTGTTGTTGGTTTTTGTTCTTTTATTTTTGCAAGACAAGGTTTGTATATGTAGCTTTGGTTGTCCTGGAACTCATTCTATAAACCAGGCTGGCCTCGAACTCATGGAGATCTACCTTCCTCTGCCTCTGCTGGGATGGAATTCATGTGCCACCATTGCCCAGAAAGAAATGCACTTTACTAGAGATATTTCAGCTAAGAATTATAAAGAGGGATACAAGAAACAGTATTTGCTTTCTGTTTTCTATCAAAAGGTGCTCACAAAATTTTTGAAGCAGATGCAAAAATAAGCATTTATTTTAAGAATGCCAAAGCAAGTTCGAGCAAAATTTCCTGGCATTAATCCTCAAGAACAGATGATATGTCTACCCTCATTTGATGTTTTTGATAGAAAGAGAAATGATGAAATGGCTTAAATTTACATGAATTCAAAAAGATTCCAAAAAAGGATGTAAAAATGGATCTGGCAGACAGTGAGTTGCGAAGCCCCAAGATAAATTAGCCTCGGGATAATTAATAGAAGATGTAAGTTACTCAAAGAAAGTGAGACAAGGAAAATGAAGTTCTCAGTAGGAAAAATGCCCAGTAACACAGAAGATGGAAAACGTAAGTTGATAATGAACTTGAAAAGCCTAAACAAGAACATTGACTCCAGAGTCAGAATCACTTCCATAAACTTCCAGGATTTAATTAATTGTCAAGATTACATCCAAATTTTCATTAGGGTGATTCTGAGCAATAATATTACTTTTTTATTGATATAGGAAGAAATCCAAAAAAGTCACTTATGCTAGGGAAAGCCTGTTTAGTACACACCAGCTCTTGTCTCAGTAGTGAACATGCTGTTGTTTTACTAAAACATAAGTTCCAAAGTGCATTTTCTAGTGGGATTCTACAGTACTGAAGCTGATGAATGAATAATGTTAATCAATAAAAGGGCATGCCAGGGAGAGTATGAAGCTAGAAGAGAGTTGTTGTCAAAAATAGTGTTGGGGTAAGTATGGCAGTACATACTTGTTACCCTGTTACTCAAGGACTTGGGAGCTAAAGGCAGTATGGTACGGAGTTCAAAGCCAGCCTCAGCTACCTAGCGAAATTGATGCCATTCTGAGAGACATGAATCTCTATCTTATAAAAAAAGTAGTAAAAACAAGATGCTATGGCACATAACCAAAAAGTAAACTTTTACCACTGTCCTTGAAGCATGTGGAAAATGTCATGGTCACTTGAACAGTAGCACCATACTAATAATAAACATATCTCAGACTGTACTGCCCCAAACCAAGACATCTACAGGGAATTCCATCAGGAAACAGGAAAGGATGAAAGATAGAGTGGAAAGCTAAAGAATGAAGAATGCGTTTAGTATAAGGAAAAGGTTGGGGCTGGAGAGATGGCTCAGTGGTTAAGAGCATTGACTGCTCTTCCAGAGGTCCTGAGTTCAATTCCTAGCAACCACATGGTGGCTCAAAACCATCTATAATGAGATCTGGTGCCCTCTTCTGGCCTACAGGCAGGATACTGTATAAATAAATAAATAAATAAATAAATAAATAAATAAATAAATAAATAAATCTATTTTAAAAAAGAGGAAAAGGTTAGAAGAGAAGGAGGAGAGCTGGGGATGTGGCTGAGTTGGTAGAGTGCTTACATAGCATGAGGAAGTACTGGGTTAGATCTTCAGCTCTGTTCAAAGCCCATAATCCCAGAACTCTGGATTAGAAATTCAAGATCACCCTAAACTACATAGTGAGTCTGAGGTTAGACTGGGATATGTAAGATCAGATCTGAAACTTAAAATGGGCAAAGGATCTTCCAACCTGGTGGATCAAGTGTGAGAAAAAGAAGTAGATTCTACCACACTGTGACTCCCCCTTAACACCCTATACAGTGATATTATTATCCATTGCCACAAATGATATTTACTAGAGAACTGAAAATTTATCAAAAATTTGTCAGAGAACAGTTTCTTTCAGTTGTTGGCTCAGGAATCTTTCATGGCTGGATACTGTGGTAGGAAGGAAAAGGAGAGCAAATTAAGCACTGGGTCTAAAGTACTTGAAGATAAAATAAATTGACAAAACCACACACCACACACAGGCCTTGAGAACATATAATGAGTGGCTAAACTTGATGAGGAATAGAAACAAAGAGTATTTTAAGATTAAAAAACAAGTGCTGGAAATAAGTGCCTATTGAATGTTCAGTCCAAAACAGGACATCTATATCATGCCTCCACTCCAAGGCTCAGGCAACATTTCAAAAGAGGGGGAAAAAGAATACAAGAGCTGTAGAAATGGGAAGAGTGTGGCCATGTGGTCAGGATAGTCTTGAACTCGCACTGCTTAAGATTGTCTGCACAAGATTAGACTGTCAACAACCCCAAAGCTACAAATGTCATCCAGCAATAGCAGGACCAACAGGAGAGATTCTGTCATATTGCTGTAACTGCCTCTCTGATGTGCCCAGCGTTGTACTTTTAAACTGTCTTGATTTAAGACTTTCTTCATTCTGAAAAGCTATGAAACTGCTTCTGCACTGAAACATTTGGGGGAACCTAAATCTGTGTTTCCTAGTCATGGTCACTCAAATTTTGTCCCAGAATAAATTCCTTTTATTTCTAAGGTGAGAGCAGGTCTTTGTTTGTTTGTTTTGTTGTTGTTGTTTTTGGTTGAGTTTTTTTAACATCAATTCAAATATTTTGTGAACTTCAAAAAATAATATTTATGCACATTCTTCATTCTTTCAATTAGATCAGTATTTTTTTTTGGTTTGTTTGTTTTATGTTTTGTTTTTCGAGATAGGGTTTCTCTGTGCAACAGCCCTAGCTGGAACTAGCTCTGTAGACCAGGCTGGCCTCGAACTCACAGAGATCTATCTGCCTCTGCCTCCCAAGTGCTGGGATTAAAGGCATGTACAAACATTGCCTGGCTGAGAACAGTATTTTTCTCTATCATTAGTGCTATCACACATGCTAGTTAATCCTGGATGGTGTCCTCCATTCTCTTGTGTGTGGGCTAGGCATTTTTCTGTGAGGAGCCACCTACCAAATTAACCAGCGATAACTCTGCCCAAGAAGGTTCCTTGATTGTTATATAAGTTTGACCTGGTCACCTCAGTCCCTATAACTGGAGGGGGTTGCTACACAGAAATAGATCAACCTGTCAGGCCGGAAGCCTTCTGTTATGGTTCATTCCTACCTGTTAAGACTGTTCTGATGATTCATAGTGTGGGCAAAAGGACATGGAGGGGACTTCAAAAAAGCTATTGCTTTCACATAGCATAGTTAAAGGGCTAACCAGAGTTAGAGTCAGTATGATGGCATAGCCACCATTCCTCCACATTTAAACATTCCACTCTAATGAGGAGTTTCTGCTATTCATTGCACACTAGACCAGGGCCAACAAGATGGCTCAGGGCATGAAGGCATTTGCCACCAACTCTGAGGGCTTGAGTTCAATCCTAAGGACCAATGAAATGGGGTGGAAGAAGAAAACTGACTCCCTCAACTTGTCCTCTGATCTCTCCATGAGTGCTGTGGTGTGTGTGCACACACACACACACACACACACACACACACACACACACACACACACAAACAATAGTTCACTGTGATGTTTCCTTGTTTGTTTTTGCAGTGCTGGAGGTCAAAGGAAAGACGGGGCTTTATACATGGTAATCAAATCCCTTCCCACAAAGCTCCTATGAGTTCAGAAGATGGTTTCATAGGATAACTTTACTAGAGGAAGTTAGGAGGCATCATCATGACATTTCCAGCCATTTCTAATAGATAACATTTCCACTCTGTGAACAGGACCTGTGTTTCGTGACGTTAAGCACTCAGGGCACCACGCAATTCCTCTTTCTCATTTTGGGCAACTTCCGCTTCTGCAGAGATGATAAACAGTTTTCCAGCATCAGATAAGGTCTCAACCAGCACAGTTTAAAGCCTCCAGTTTTGTTGAGTCCTGACCATAAGAATGCACTGGCAGAATGGAAATCCCAGCTGTGGCTTAATCGCTCAGATTATCAGTGCTTCCATAAAAAGCTTTACATGGCAAGAAGATAAAATGTTAAGTATGAGCAGTAATTACTCGCCTTTATCTCTTGCGCCAGGTTTCAAACCTTGCCATGTGGGTGCTTGTGCAAGGTTAAACAGCTATTCAAGTGTGTAATGAGATACAGCTACTAAACTGGACAGAAGATGCAGATAGCATCAAGAAGGCCAGGCTAGATCGATCCTGCAGAGGAACACAGAGGAAGAGGTGATTGAAGATCTTCATAGTTGTAGTAATAAATATATTTTGAGAGCTATTTAATAAAACGTTTAATGCCTTGTATTTGTGTTTATGTAAGGCAAAATATTATGTGAGAAAAAAAACTTACAAGGGAGTGGTAGACTGTTATCTGAAATGTTATTAAAATAGAGAGAATGGGGGCTTTTGTGAGGTGCCTTAGCAGTTGAAACTGTTGCATGCAAGCCTCATGGAGAACTAAATCCACAGAGTCCACAATGGAACCAGCTCCCAAAAGTTGCCTTGCCATTACACAAACATCATGAACACAGTCTCTATATGTCTGTCTGTGTGTCTGTCTCCCCTGGGTGCACATTGCCTGCACACACAGACACACACACACAGGGACATACACACACACACACACACACACACACACACACACACACACTTTTTAAAAGTAGCCTCAAAGAATACTTGCCTTGTTGAGAATTCCCTTTCTCCTACTTAAAAATGTCCCAATTAGTTTGATACATTGTCACATCACTCTATCTGAAGTTATTTTTCATAGCTGTCATCAGAGACATTGCAAAACAATGCCTGAGACTTAACTTCCACAAAAAGTTGATAAAGACGACATCCAGAAAAGATACTTAAGGAGATCAAAGACAAACATCAAAAGACGGGGCATCAGGCTGATCTGATAATAGTGAGCTGTGAGAGGTGAGAATCAAGGCTGGGAAAAAGTAAGTTACACTGTAGGGAACAGGAGTGTTTGTGTGTACATCTATGGACATTTGCACAACAATGGCTTGGTTGCACAAGATAAGAAAATAGAGCGAGAGGAAATGGAGAGGTAACTCATCACCCAAGAACACGTATTGCTCTGGTAGACAATTGGTGTTCTATTTCTAACACACATGTTGGTTAACTCACCACCTGGGACTCCAGCTCCAGTAAATATAACACATCTGGCATCCCTAAGCACCTGTACTCTTACACACATACCCACAGACAGACACACACCCACATACACACTTTTAAAATAAAATAAATCTTTAAAACTAAATCGGAGAGGTAGGACCTTGAGTATTGGTTACTTGAAGTAGGATAGACTCCTCTTCCCTCCAACCCTTAGACTATGTGTATATATATAATAAATTAAAGATTAATTTTAAATTAGATTGAAATTTGTATATATTTTAGCAGCAAACTTTGAATTCTTCATGGGAACCCGAAAAGATAAATGTGTTAATTTGTAAAAATACCCAAGGTATATTTTTAAGTGGCAAGATTATGTATCAAAACATAAGACTGCAGATTTTGAAGCACACTCAATATTTTGACATATTTTGGAAGAAGTCAGAGACTATATACTAAACAATTAAAAATGATATCAGAAGCTGGGATAATTGTTCTTCTTTCTGGTAAATGTGACTGTATGCTTACACTTCATTTGTGTGTATTCCTTCCTATCATAAAAGAAGTTTCTTTTTTCATGAGAACCCTGAAAAGACCAAAAATATAGCCTAGGGTTGGTGAGGAGGCTCAGTCAGTAAAATGCTTGCCACACAGGCATGAGGACCTGAATTCACTCCCCAGAACCCACATGAAAAAGCCAAACAGAATGGCACGGACCTGGAATCCCAGCACTGGAGAGGCAGTGACAGGAAGATCTCTGGGACTTGGTGGGGATTCCTCCAGGCTCAATGAGAGACCCTATCTCAAAAACTAAGGTGGAGCATTATTTTTGAGAAAGATAGGCAATGTTGGCATTTTCCTTCCATACACATATGCATGCTGATATAAACATGCATCATAAGATGCACACACAAAAACACTAATCCATTAATTTTTAAAAAGAAAATATAGAGCCCGGCAGAACCTTCATGGCTTCCATGTACAGGGCTGGGTCAGGGGTAAGAGGAAGAATGGGTATCTGCTATAGCCAAAGGTAATGAATTTGAGTTGGTATAGACTCATTGAAAGCTTTTTCTTTCTTTGATTTGTGTAACGAAAGACCTTATTTTTAAAAAGAATAATATTTTATTTATTCTCTGAGAACTTCAGGTTGAGAATCAATGAGGTACCCACCATTGTCCACCATAAAGAAAACTGACTCTCCTTCCCCTGACAGTTATCAACTGTCAATAGCTCTGCTGGTAGGGGTGGGACCTAATCTGTCTCTTCCCTGTGCATGCTGGAACATAGACTGCTTGATCTTCTGCAGGTGTGGGAGGGTGACCACAGCTGCTATGAGATCATGAGCACAACAGTCCTGTCTTGCCTGGAATAAGTTGCTTTGCCTCAAGTGCTTTCTAATCTCTGTCCCTTACAGTCTTTCCACAGCGTTCCCTGAGCTTTGGGGGAAGATTGCGTGATGCCGATGTCCCATTTATGACTTGTGTGCTCTGCACTTTGACCAGGAATGAGTATGCACTGACTGCTGCCCACTGTACGAAGAAGCTTCCCTGAGGAGTCCTGAGTGCTCCACTAATCTACAGGCACAGATAGATATATTTAGAAGGCAGCTTTACACTATGCCTACCTAGCTGAGTAGTTGTAGTAGACTCTCCCCAAGGACCCATGTCCTCCTCTAACTACAGGCAGATCAGATTTGCAGTACAAGGCATGTGTTCCCCCCTGTACAGCCAGCCTTAGTCCCTATCAGAATTCCAAAAAATGGGTGCTGAGAACCCAACTTGGGTCCTCTGCAAGGGCCATATTGACTCTTACTTACTGAACAGTCTTCCAGCCCCCACATATCTTGCTTTACCATCTCCTAATCTTTGTCCCCAAAGTACACACAAGCAGCATAACATTATCAAAGGATAAATGGTAGAAAATAGTTCCCCGGGGCTTATTTACCTTGAAGTCATAATCATTAATGCAGAAAGGAGACATCTATAATAAGAAATGCATTCAGTTTTTTAGCTTGTTTGTTTGTTTGAGAAAGAGTCTCCCTACATAACACTCGCTGTTGTGGAACTCACTATGTAGATCAGGCTAGCCTTGAACTCGCAGAAATCTGCCTGCCTTTGCATCATGAATGCTAAGGTTAAAGACGTGCACCACTGTACCCAGATACATGTGGGTTTTGACTTTGGGTTTTAGATAGCTACTATTTATTTAGTCCATATTAGCATCTAAAGTTCATTTTTCAATCTGAGTGAGTCAAATGACTTTGCAAACAAATCAGCCTATATCAGTCCATCTTAACTAATGAAAAACTAAAAAATACAACTGGGTCATAGTGGAATCCAATTATTCAGCATAAATTATGGCATTATTAATTCATCCACAAGCCAAAGGAAAAGATGAACTAGTTATGCTAATCAGAGCCCACCAGCTCCTCTAAGGCACAGTATACAAACTGAAGAAATGCCTCAATAGACAAAAATATTTGCTATGCAAGCATGAAGACTTGAGTTGAGACTGCAGCACTCATGTAAAATGAGGAAAATGACCCTAAACATGCCTGTAATCCCAAATCTGTGGGGCTGGATACAAAAGGATCCGTGGGGCTTGCTCAATACCAGCCTGGCTCCAGGTTCAGTGAGAGATCCTACCTCAAGGGAATACCAAAGAAAATGTTAGATCAGGACACCTGACATCTTCCTCTGGCCTCCTGTAATACACAGGCAGGTACAAACACACAACACGTGCACACACACTTATATATGTGCACATACATGCATATGTGAAATAAACAAAATTATTAACAAAAAATTAATCTAAAGGAAATGTCTTAGCTTACTGCTCTATTACTGTGAAAAACAAAACACTGACCAAAGCCCACATGGGGAGGAAAGGGTTTATTTAGCTTGCATGTCCCAATTACAGTTCATCATTGAGGGAAGTCATGAACTCAAGGCAAGAACCTGGAATTAGGAACTGAAGTAGCAGCCATGAAAGAATTCTGCTTACTAGCTTTCTCCTCATTGCTTGCTCAGTTACTCCTTTTTATACAACCCAGGACAACCTGTCCAGAGCTGGCACTACCCACAATGGACAGGGCACTCCCACACCAATCATTAATCCAGAAAATGCTCCTACAGACCTGTGTACATGCCAATCTAATGGAGGCATTTTCTTGGTGGAGGTTCTTTCTTCCCAGACAATCCTAGTGTAACAAGTCTTTCTCTGTCCTGCCAGCCAACTCCCAAATCATGACAGAGACTTGTCATTAATGATGAAAGCTTGCTCTTAGCTTAGGCTATTTTATGTGGCTCTACTACCTCTATTCTGTACTGTCCATCCTGCTTTCTCTGTGTCTGACTGGTGACTCTGCCTTTCTTCCTCTCCAAGTTCTCTCTGTCTCCAGATGGCCTTCCTAGCTATGGCCACTGAGCTCTTTATTAAACCACAGTGTAAAGAAATATTACATAACACCCTAATTTGTGTCAAGGTGAAAAAAAAAAACAAAACAGCCCAGTTCCCAGGAGGATAAACAAAATTTCATGGTGGGGTGTGATCTTTGAGTAGCTTTACTTGTGGACATTATGAAGAGTGTGACTTCTTTTCAATAATCCCTCCTAAGAGAACCTTGTTTAACCATATATTTTCAAATCCCTCATGCCTTCAATGGTCAAATTATTAATCCCACCCTGAAGCACTCTTAAAAGATCAAGACTTCGGTTTTTGGTGGAGGTGGTTTCAAAGCTACAGGAAAACCCTGTCTCAAAAAAACCAAAAACCAAAATCCAAAAAAAAAAAAAAAGACAATCTTACCAAAAGGAATCTATAGATACAATGCATTCTTACCAAAATCTCAACAAAATTCTTCACAGACCTAGAAAGAATGGTACTAAACCTCATATGGAAAAACAAAAACCCATGATAACCAAAACAACCCTGTACAATAAAGGGACTTCTGGAGGCGTCACAATCCCTGACAGCCCCAAAGTTGTAAGCATGGGAGAGCTGTCATGTGGCCATATGGGAAAGCGAAAGATGCTCCCCCTTACTGCCTGCAACAGACAAGAGAGCTGACACCTCCCTTACCAGCTGTAGCACTCAGGAAAGGGGCTCTGCCCCTCACCTAGGCAGCACAGCAGAGAGGACCAGTGGTCAGAGCTGAGGGCGACCCAGCCCTGATGCTATGAGCAAAGGAGAACTGTCCCCCACTTCTCATCTGACATGTGGTAGTATGGGCAGAGGAGAGATGCCCTCCCCCCACCTCCTGCCCAACAATGCCTGAGACAGGTGGAGGAGCTGGCCCTGGGGTCATAAGAGCAGTATAGCTGTCACTACCCCTTACCTGCCGCTGCACTCAGAAGAGTGGCCCCTGTACCTCATATGGGGAACTCAATAGAGTTGGCCCTGGTGGCATCTGTGTGAGAGAGTCGAGAGACGACCCTGAATGAGTGAAAACAGGAGAACCACCCCACCTCTCACTTATTACTGCAAGAGGTGAATTAGCTGGGCAGTGCTGGAAAGCACCTCACCCTGGTGGGGAGGACAGGGGAGAGCTGGCTGGTGAACCAACCCTGTAGCTGTCCAGGTCCAGAACCAGGGTTATGACTTGGCCCGCCCCAACATCCACCCCATCTAAGTTCTACAGGGTCAGCGAAGGGATCTGATCCACAGACTCAAAGCTGCAAGAAACACAGGGCAGCAAGAGGATATCCAGGAAGAGTCGCAGTGAGGGCCCAGCGTCAGTAGTGTAGTAGCAACCAGAGGCCTCAATACAGACCAATGATTCTTTGCAATGAATACTTGCAAGTAAAAATAGATGGACAAGGGGGTTACTGCAAGGCTCACCATGTCACACTGCAGACTTCATGATGAGATGTTTAATTTTTCCCCCTTTTTCTCTTAAATTTAGTTTTATTGGGGTTGGGAGGTACAGGGGAAGATGGTGATGTGAAGGAAATGGGAAATGAATGGGATCAAGATACATGATGTAGGCCGGGCGGTGGTGGCGCATGCCTTTAATCCCAGCACTTGGGAGGCAGAGGCAGGCGGATCTCTGTGAGTTCGAGACCAGCCTGGTCTACAGAGCTAGTTCCAGGACAGGCTCCAAAACCACAGAGAAACCCTGTCTCAAAAAACCAAAAAAAAAAAAAAAAAAAAGATACATGATGTAAAAGATGCATACCCTAGGCAGTGATGGCATATGACTTTCATTCAAGCACTCGAGAGGCAGAGGCAGGAAGATCTCTGTGAGTTTGAGGCCCCCCCCCTGGTCTACAAAGTGAGTTCCAGAACATCCAGGGCTGTTACACAGAGAAACCATGTCTCAAAAAAACCACACACACAAAATTCATAGAAAAAAATCAAAAGAAAGAAAAAAGAAAAAACAAGATTGAGAAACAAATGTATACTTTGGTAATATATCTCACTTTAACCCATTATGTGCTTACATTTAATTATACAATCTATCAAAAGTTTAGGAGTCAGGCTGAAGCTAAAATCAGCTGTTTATACATCCTATTTAGTATCTCCCCAGCAGTAAGTGTGACTTTTAAAAGTAACCTCTAGACATTCTTCACACTTCTACCGCTTAAACATGTCTTGGTGCCTTGCTGCTCCAAGCCAATATTCCTTAATATACTTTGCTCACAAAGCCCTTCACAAGCTCATTCCTGCCTGGCGTCTCAACTTCTCATTTGACACCATGCCCTCTCACTGGGGAGTGAAAATCCACCTGAATATTTTTCTTTTTCTCTCATATGTCTGATTTAACTGTATTAATCCCTCAGCCTACATCACTTCGTGATAATACACACACTACCATTTGATCATATTTTAAATGTCTACTCTTCTTCATTCCAAACCAGATTCAGTTTTCTGGATTCTTCTAACTTCTTGCATATACTCCCTCCTAAAATTATGCCTCCAACGAACATATTGCTGGCATATAACGATTCTAAACACACCCTTACTGGATAGATAAAAAACACATTGGTGGGGCTGAATCTGCAATTAGCTCTCAGCAATTCTTTTTGCTCCACCATCCGCCTGTGCTCAACACCTAGTGTTTCAATGCCTTGAAGCTCCTGCCACGCTGTGAGGGAATAGCTCACAACATAACATACACACTTGTTCTGCACCTTGGTGCTTTTATTACTGCTTCTGGAGGGAAACAGAAGTAAGTGCCTCACTTTTGTAGCACAGATAACACTCCATAGACATCTTTGAGAAATATTCAACCCAGAGATGATTTTGATTCTGTTTTATGGATTTCCCGATCCTTTATATATGATATTTTATTTCTTTATGAGCTTATTTTACTTCATCTTCAGTCCTCAAATTCAGTGACCAAGGTAATGTGATGGCATATGCACAGAATGTGACCTCTACGTGAAAGACCTCCACTTCCACATCATATATTTCTAGTGCTTGGTGAAAGATGGGAGCGCGCGCTCTCTGACGCCTTCCCCTCAGTTATCAACTAACAAAGTGATTCTAAGGCTTCTTCTTCTTTTTCAAACCCTGAATGGCTTTTTCTTGAATTTCTATTCATGCTCTCTGATCTAATTAGTGTAATTAGCCTTGGACATACAATAGACAGTAAGAACCGAAAAAAAAAAAAGCTCACAAAATCCTACCTCAGTAGCCCGCCTCTCTCGCACAGCCTCCGAGGATCTAAGTGTTCAGCTGTCTTCGTCTTCGCAGCTCATAACCTTTACTCTGAGCATCAATCTCCGCCTTCGGTTCAATTCCAGCTGCTGTCTGCCGAGGAGCAGCCGAGGTTGGGGAGAGTTGTGGGAACGTGGACAGCGCCCCATTCATTTTCATTAGGCAACTCCGGAGACGCGGATTTCACTACCATTGCCAAGAGTGCTCCCGCCGCGTCTGAATGATTTATTGTTAGACATCATATCGCTTTTGCACGGTGTGCTTAAGAGAACTGGAGGGAACCATGTGAGTGTTTTATCTAAAATATTATGTAATTTTATCACCGGTACGCTGAAGTGACTGGCTAGCGTACAGATGACAGACTCAAACACCTTGCCTTGCTGGGGGAGGGGCAGACATTTTCTTCAGTAGTGTAACCACGGAGTTAAGTACGTTCTCTTAAAAACAACGCCTCACTTATTTTCAGGTAAGCAACCCAGATTGCAATCATTAGGACAGACAGACGGACACATACACACAGAAGGGGAACTTTTTAGGAAGAAGAAGGCAAAAGCAGAAGTAGAGGGAATAAGAAAGGATCATAGAGGAAAAATATGATCAAAATGTATTATACCCATGTAAGACATGTATGAAAAATCTGCCATAATGAAACTCATTATCAGGAATAATGAATATATGGCAATAAAAATAAAAATTAAGGAACGGTTTTCTAAAATTAAGAAAAAGCCATGGTGTGCACAGCTTTAATCCCTAAACTCCAGCGGCAAGGATACATAAGTATATATTATAACTCTGTGTGTGTGTGTGTGTGTGTGTGTGTGTGTGTGTGTGTTATGCCAACCTGGTCTACAGCGAGAATTCCAGGACAGCCAGGACGAAACAGAAAAACCTTGTCTTGAAAAACCAATGCTAAATAAATAAATAATAGAATAGAATAAAACAAAGATCTTGTTTTTTTTTTAAATCAAGTTAATAAGTTATAAATATTTGAGGCAAAACACCAGCAATCAAAGGGCTAACATTACAACTTCGACAATCAACTGATAAAATCATTAGACTACATGATCGATGCATCCCCTGTCCCTCAGGAGGCCTGAGAGTCTGATTTCCTAAAAACAATATTCAAGACTTTCTGCACCGAACCCAACTGACCTCTCATCGCTCATAAACGCACAGTGCCAATCCAGCACTTCGGCCATTCTACACTCACACTTGAGGAACAAGGCAGCAGGCCACTGCACCTTAAGGTCGCCTCCAAAGCTTTTAAAAGTTAAAAGAGAACAGCTGAAGCCGAGGAAAGAAAGCTCAGTTTCAAAGCAGTCCTACCCACCCACTCTGCCAAGGTTGCAAGCTGGCCTCGAAATCACTGGATAGTTGAAAATACCTTGGAATTTCTGGTCTTTCTTCCTTTTTCCTGCCCCCTAGTGCTGGAGTTGCAGGCATTGCAAGCTGAGAAGGCATTTTGGCTGTTGTGCTGCGCCTCAAATCTAGGGCAGCCTACTTTCTAAGCAAATGTCGTGCGTCCTTGCCCCACCCCCCAGGTGTTTGCAATGAGCAGGCTATGTTGAGAGCTGTGTTTTCTCTACGGTGAGTTCTTTCTCTCCTCTAGCCTTGTCTCCCTCAAACTGCTTTTATAAAGACCTTTGACTTTGTTTTCCCAGGCTCCATCTCAATGCCGTTTTCCTGCGCACATCCCTATCTACACACTTCCACCCTTTCTTCAAACCCACTTTTCATCCACTCTAAAATGAGCTAAGAACGGGACACCAAGCCTGGCTGTGAGCAGCCTTGTGCAAAGCTGCCTCCGTGTGTCGCCCTCAGCTACCTAGATTCTAATGAGTAGATGCTTCCTGCATCCTTTGATAGCTCTCATAACAGCGGACAAGGAGAGTATGATACTACAGCTTAATCTCCATGGTGTAGTTCCATTTCTCAGCCACGAATAGGATCCCACCACTCCATCTTATCTCTCCTACACGTGGGCTCTGCCTGAGCTTCTGTTTGAGTTTCTAAGAGACTTAAGACATGAGAAAGTCAGTTCATATGTGTTACTCAGAGACTGTGGCAGCATACACAATTCCCCCACAGGTCTGGGATAGATGGGGTCCTGGACCAGAAAAGAAAGTAGACACAAGATCGCTAACCCTGAGGGAAAAGTCGTTTTTATAGATGCCGGTTTGTTTTCCTTTCTTTTTTCATTTTGGTTTGGTTTGGTTCTTTGTCTTGTTTTGTTTTCTGAGACAAGGTCTGTGTAACCCTGGCTGTCCGGGAACCAGCTTTTGTAAACCAGGCTTGCCTTGAACTCACAGAGATCCACCTGCTTCTACTACCCGAGTGTTGAAATTAAGTGTGTGTGCCAGCACCACCGGTTTGTTTTCTAATGAGAGAAACAAAGAAAAGTTGGGGCTTTGGGTGGGTGGATCTGGGAAGGGGGGGGGGTGCAAAGGAAAACCATAATTAGAATATATTCTATGAAAAGGTCTATTTTCAATTTTAAAAAGATAAAAAGAAGGTATATTGATAGGATTTTATGATTTAAAGATACACTGGGCAGCTGGCAGTGGTGGTGCATGTCATTAATC
>NC_022032.1:17195831-17199389 GCF_000317375.1 Microtus ochrogaster | reverse complement strand
TATATACTGTATTCTGCACCAGATCTCATTACAGATGGTTGTGAGCCACCATGTGGTTGCTGGGAATTGAACTCAGGACCTTCGAAAGAACAGGCAGTGCTCCTAACCTCTGAGCCAACTCTCCAGCCCCCCTCCCCTTTTTTTTTTGGTTTTTTGAGACAGGGTTTTTCTGTGGTTTTGGAGCCTGTCCTGGAACTAGCTTTTGTAGACCAGGCTGGTCTCGAACTCACAGAGATCCACTTGCCTCTGCCTTCTGAGTGCAGGATTAAAGGCCTGCGCCACGACTGTCCTGCTCAGCCCAAAGCATTTTCAAGGCAAGTTCTACCAATTTTTAATAGCAAAATATGTGCGTGTGTACGCACACGTGTGTGTGTGTTGATAAGTATACATTCAAAGATTTATTGCAACAACTTCACTTACACGACTGTGCAGTCTTACGAAGCGTCTTTGGAATCCTTGAGTCAGGGGTCCTGAAAATGAGAAAATAGGAACTCTTAGATTTGATAACTCAATGAGCATTTGGTACATGGAGTGAGCTCTCTGCGAGTTTGCTGATTATGAATCACAAACAGATCTGCAAAATAAACTCATAGTCCTACAGTTTTACATTTGAACAATCATTGATTGGGCTGTCAAAATGATCCATAAACGTGACTATCATAAAAATAATATAACCAGTCGGGCAGTGGTGACCCACACCTTTAATTCCAGCACTTGGGAGGCAGATCTTTGTGAGTTTGAGGCCAGCCTGGTCTACAAGAGCTAGTTCCAGGACAGGCTCCAAAGCTACAGAGAAACTCTGTCACAAAAATAAAGTAATATAACCAACACTAAAAACAGAAAAACATAAATATAATTTTAATAAATTACTACCAAAATTCAGCCATAAATTTAGATTGCAGTTCTTCCTTCAAAACTATAAGTACATATGTATACACACATATACACACACACCAGTTGAGAGGGAATACATATATTCAATAATAATAAATAAAATTTAAAAACATTTGACACCATTCTTTCTTAAACTTTTATAGCAAGAATAAACAGACTGACTCTAGTAAAACAGTCATTACATCTCTTTTAAAATATCTCATCTCTGGATTAGCCCTTGTTCCCTAGCTCAGTTTAATGAAGAAAAGTGACGTGTATAATGCATCTCCTCAAGTTATCCATAGTTCCTCAAGATGAGCCCTAAAATTAGCCAGCACAGAAACTACTTTGCTCATTCGATTTCTTAAGTGATACTTCATTCCACACTTTGCTATGAATTAGACAGCTTAATCTAGGCAGTAACAATTTAAGGGGAAAATACATGTGAGATTCTTTTGAAATGAATCTGCTGCTTTTTAATGACTATTGATATTAATTTCCTAGCATCAAGAAACAAAACCATTTATTTTTTTGTAAGGAGACACATAAACATGAATAGCTGAGATAAAACCACTACTCAGAGCTAGGATAAAAGCAGAAAAATGTTGGGAAAGCAGAAATACCGAAAGGAGCATGGGATACAAATACAATTTGTATGTTTTAATGGCTAAGTTCATTATAACCAATATAATATTTTCGGTGAAGAATCAGAATAAGAGGGACTTAAATTCAATAACACAATTTCCTAGGATTTTGGATAGAAAATGTACTCATTCAACAGATCCTTATTGGATGCTATTTAATGTCACAGTTCAGATACAAAGTAAGGGTAATAAATGTAATGTTCCCTTTAAAGATCTCTTATCTGATAACTTGAATAACAGATAAATGTGTAACTACATGTCTGGGTAATCAGGAATAATAGAGAAATGTGCACAAGACTCGGTAAGAAGAATCAACACTAATGGAAAAGCAGGAATCAGTTACAAATTCTTAGAGATTACCAAAGGGAAAGGGTGTTTTCCTTTGTGGGAGCTTGTATCTCAAAGGTAAACACGTTAGCCTCACCTAAAAGGCAAATTGGCTGTCCTTCCTACAGAAGGAAAGGCTTGATGATTAAAGGAGGTGTCAAATTGACTCCAATTTCACCATCCTTATTCAATGGGTTGGAGTAATTGCGGCTTTTTCCAAGGGGAAAAAACTCTAAGCAAATAGATTTTCAGAAAAATGCCAAATATTCTGTTTTTGTTACAGTAGCAGCTTATTCATTTTCTGGATAGTTTCACAATATTTACTTGGTGAATTTTCTCATTTCTCCATTATAAGTGTTAAGTTATTTGTAACATATGAAGCACACTAGTTTCTGTTGTGAGTTCCCCTTATTCCTATGAAAATTGTAAGACATTTTCCCCCACATTAATGTGCGTCTGGTGATTCATTACAAACAGTCCATAGCTGGACTATAACTACTGGTTAATGACTGAAACTGAGTAGGCCGCATACTTTAGCCTTATTGGCTGGACAGTGGGTATAAATTTATATAAAACTGGGCCAAGCATGGTAGCACACACCTTCAGTCCCAGCATTGGGGTGGGGGAGGGGAGATCTCTGAGTTCAAGACCAGTCTGGACTACAGAGTGAGTTCCAGGACAGCCAGGGCTACACAGAGAAACCTTGTCTAGAAAGAAAAAGAAAGAAGTGAAGGAAGGATGGACAGATGAACGGACAGAAGAAAGGAAGGAAGGAAGGAAGGAAGGAAGGAAGGAAGGAAGGAAGGAAGGAAATTTATATAAAACTGTACCAAGAAAGCTTTTGAGCACTTGTCTGGAATTTTAGTTTAGAACCCTTGAGTTCAAACTACCAATCTTTTTCTCATATTTGAAGCACTATTTTTTTTATGAACATATTTCATCAAGGATTTAGAGACAGGGAGAGAGAGTTTGTGTGTGAATGTATATGTTTGTATGTGTATGTGTGTGAGAGAGAGATAGAAAAAGAGACAGAGAGAGACAGAGACAGAGAGAGACAGAAAAAACTATGCAGGGAATGACCCTTTCTCAACGCAAAACGGAAGACAGAATGCCAGAGGCTCTGTAGGCCTCACTAGGCTGGAGCCCCCTCCAGAGATAAGCATTCATAATCATCCTATGGGCCCTGATTTTAATGTTGCCTAGTTTTATTTGTTTATTTAAGAAATGAACCATGGGGGAGCTGGAGAGATGGCTCAGAGTTTAAGAGCACTGGCTGCTCTTCCAGAGGTCCTGAGTTCAATTCCCAGCAACCACATGGTGGCTCACAACCATCTGTACTGAGATCTGGTGCCCTCCTCTGGAGTGTGGGCATATAAATAAGTAAATAAATCTTAGAAAAAAAAAGAAATGAACCATACATCCTGCTTTTAGATTCCCCTGCAGCTTTGCCTTCCTGCCCCCTTCTCTCACACGACCTCACTAAGTCCGTGCTGACACAGAAGAAAGGACTAAGATCTGTTATAACATGTGTGCTCACACACAAGAAACACATCACCATGGGGCTGGAGAGATGGTTCAGTAGTTAAGAGCACTGGCTGCTCTTCCAGAGGTCGTTAGTTCAATTCCCAGCAACCACATGGTGGCTCACAACCATCTGTAATGTGATCTGGTGCCCTCTTCTGGTGTGTGGGCATACATGGAGGTATACATAATA
>NC_022032.1:17187999-17195707 GCF_000317375.1 Microtus ochrogaster | reverse complement strand
AGACAGATATCTTTAAAAGAGAGAGAGAGAGATCAACTCAAATCGAGACCCCAAGTGGAACAAGCCCAATTTCTCTTCTGTGCATTTTCTTCCTTATCCTTCTAAAATCAGCAGTCAGCCAGTGTCCCTGCTCACTCAGGTAACAGCATTGTAATGATTTACAATGCCCCTCTTAGAAGCGGCACTCCTGGTCTCTTCAGAGAGTACTAACTACCTACTTTTTTCAAGGGGGATAACAGAATAGAGACCAGCCTTCCATGTCCTCTACACCCCCTGTGTAACAAGAACGAATAAGGTTCTCAAAGAGCAAGCAAGATGTTTTGTAAGGTATTGGGAACTCTACTAATGCCGTTTTTCAAGCATTCAAAAGATGCTACATGACCACCTGGTAGGAGACAGGTAAAGGAGAGGCTCGCTCTGGGAGGAAGTCATATTGAACAGCTTAGGAAAACATTTTTTTCGTGTTTTAGGTAAGGACTCCATAATGAAGGTATATGCAAAGTTGCTATTAGGTAACAATGAAATATTGGAAAGCTATCAAAATCTGCCTTTCAAATTATGAGCTGGATTAATATTGTCTAAACTGGGGTTATTCTTGCTTAAGTGAGAAGTAAGTCAGAATTTTTTAATAATCTTGTTTTCAGTGCTATAACCACTATAATCTTGAAAAATTCAAATAATATTCACTTGCTCCAATGGTGGGTTGGGGTGTTTCAAACATATTTCATGGTTATAACTGTATAAATCATCAATATATATTACTTCTACAATAAATAGGGGTTTACAGTGCTTTATAGTCTTAATTTGGGGTTACTTTAGTATACGAATCTAGTAACAGTATTTTGGCTTTCTGGCTAACAAAATAATCTTTATACTGATTAATTAATTAATGAATTAATTAATCGTTTTTATACTTGGCCTCATGGTCATGTTAGTCAGAACCCCTTAAACAGCACAGGAAAGAACTTTGCTTTAATCCAGTTCACACAACCAAAAAAGAATATGTTGTTTCACAGGACTTTAAGGAATGCTGAATAAACTCATGAAATGAAAAGAAAATTAGATCCTTGCAAGGGAGGATGTAGCACAACCAGACACCTCTCTCGTCTCTTTTACGCGTCTCCTTGGCCTTATACTATAGATTGACTTTGTCCAATGTTAGGAAAGATGGTGCCCATTGCACTTCACACATGCTCTCCTGGTTCGAAATCGAGGAAGGGACTTCATTTCTGTCTCCAGCTGTCTAGAAGAGTCCTGATTGGCTCTAGCTGGCCCATCCACACTTATCCCAGCTCCTGTGGTGAGAGGGCTACAGTCCTATAACTGTCTAAGCCAGTTTGACATTAGAGGGGAAAATCTGAGCCTAGCACTGGAAAAGGTAGCATATTAGGCAAACAAACAAACTTGCAACAATGCATTGCAGCCTTCATTTATTCTGTCCCCATAATATTGCTCACAATATAAGCTTTCTGTGCCATCCGATCCATCGGCTTCTCTGGGAACATTTTCTCCAGTCCATCAATGTCGGGTCTTCCGCTGGTTACATTTTACAGTTTCCTGACTTGTCAAAAAGAACGCCGACTTCCTGCATCCTTGCAGAGAAATGAGCATCCCTGAAAGTATGCAGCGAGGCAGGAGAGATTTCACAACTCCTTGCGACTTTCAGCTGTTAATTAGTACTGAAAATGGAAGGCCTTTGGTGCGGCGTTAGCACACATCACGCACAACACCACGGGCGCTCTTCGTGGAGCAGTGACTTGGGACACTAACGCTTCAACACTTTATGCCCAGTGCCATGCAGGTGATGCTCAGACTCGATGTAAAATCCGTTTGTGGCTCTCAAGTACTTGCTCTTTCCCATTTCTTTCCTCAGTGAGAACTGTGATCGACTGTACAGTGTTGTCTTCATGCGCCTGCTAGTCTCTCCTCTAGACTGCCGGTCAGTGCGTTCATCCTTTGGGGTAAGATGAAACGCTCCCTTCCAGCTATCACATTCTTCCTGTTTTATTCTGTCTTGGACACTTAAGATGATAACTTCTCATTCAGCTAGCTCTTCGTTCTTTCCTGCTCTTTGTTCATCCTCAGAATGCCTGTAAGAGGCTGGTCACACAGTACCTGATTAGCCGGGTGTATCTTAAGTCCACTCTCAGCATCCACTCTCCAGTAGCTGATCTTTGCCTTCCAAAGGCCTGGGGGCTCACTTTCTCACTGCTTCTCCCCATCTCACAGTGGAGCTCAAAAGGAACCAGAGAAACAGCTGGGGTCATCATTTTCTTCTTCTCCTCCTGCTCCTCCTCCTGTCCCTCCTCCTCCTGCTCCTCCTCTTGCTCCTCCTTTTGTGCCTCCTCCTGCTCCTCCTCCTGCTGTTCCTCCTCCCACTCCTCCTCCTGCTCTTCCTTTTCCTGCTCCTCCTCCTGCTCCTCCTCCTCCCACTCCTCTTCCTCTTCCTCCTACTCCTCCTCCTCTGGCTATTTCATAGTCTAATTCTGCTGCAAACAAAGAGACCAAATATATGCATCTTTCCCTTTCTGAAGTCCTCCTTACATTAAGAATCTTGTTTTGAATTCTCTTGTAAGAGCATACTTGTACATTTTGTGGTCTTTTATCTCCTCGGGTTGCCTTCTGCTAATAAATTTAAAAATGCAAGTACTGTGATCAAAACTTCTAGGAGGAGAAGAAGAAACAAATCAGCAGCTGATTGCTTAGGCATCTAGCATTGCCAAAGGGAGAATGACAGCATCTCTTTGAGGATTTCAATGAAAAAAGCAATAATTGTATTTGTTTTACCTTGACATGTAAAGTAAAATGAAAATGTTACTTCCATAAGAAATGAAGGGAACACTGGATTCATTACCAGGAGGATACCAATTACTTAACACGTTATAATGTTTCCCCAAAATTAGCATTAATTTGTTTCCTCTAATAACTTTCTTAGCACAGACAGGAGGAGAATTAGATCCCAAGTGTTCTGTGGGAACAGCTTTGTAATTTCAGGATTCTTTATGATACTCTAAGCCGGTTTAAAATTAAAAAAAAATAAAAGAAAACAGAAACGAAACCCAGAAAATGGTATTGACATAGTTCTTGTGTTTAAGCCTTCCTTCCTTTTATTGCCCCATTATCCCTGAACAAATTGTGATGCAATATTTTATGAAACTGAACAGATATTTTATTGAGCATAAAATAGATACCAAAGGCCATTCTAATGTTTTAAAAAGAGGATCAGTATTGGATTTTGTACATTTGTGTTTAAAAAAATACTTTTTGTGTCATGGCTGACTCTTTTAAAATGAGATTCATATAAAATGTATTATTTATTTTGAAATATGCATTTTTTTGTAGGCTTGCTTTTGAGAGACATGGTCATTGTAGCACAGGCTAGCCTTGAGCTTCACTAGTCTATGTGTCAAAGGATGATTTTAAACTTCTGATTCACCTGCCTCCTTCTCTGGTGTTGAAAGTATAGGCAAGCACCACGATGCTCAGCTTTAGGTGTGCTTTCTAAAAATAGTATTTTCCACCGAGCCGTAATGGTGCGTGCCTTTAATCCCAGCACTAGGGAAACAGAGGCAGGTGAATCTCTATGAGTTCATGGTCAGCCTGGTAAACAGAGTGAGTTCCAGAACAGGTTCCAAAGCTACATCGATAAACCCTGTTTCAACCCCACCCCAACCCCCAAAAATAGTATCTTCCATGGAATTTTAATATTCATAGACACTATACTTAAATTAAAAAAAAAAAGTTCAAACTCAGGCTTACAAAATAAACATCAGATATTAGCTGTTAAATAAATGATATCAAGCTACAATCCACAGACACAGAGAGGTCAGGTAAAGAGGAGGGCTATAGGAGGAAAGCCTGGATCTCCCTGGGAAGGGGAAAAAGAATAGATTCTGCAGTGGACTGGGGGTGGGTAGGGAGAAGAGTAGAAGGGGATCAGATGGGAGGAGGAGAGAGAGAGTGCAGGAGAGACAGCTGGAATTGTGGGGCATTTGAGGGAGGGTATGAAAACCTATATCTGTCCTGACCCTTTAAGAGACAAGTCCCACTCATCCCCACCCCCACCCCATCCATCCACTGCTGAGGCAGGCAGATCTTTCTTCTGCTTCTGGCCTGAGCTCTCTCCTTTTCTGTCTCTCCTGCAAAGAGGCAGCTTCTGCCTCTCTCTTCTCTCTCTCTCTCTCTCTCTCTCTCTCTCTCTCTCTCTCTCTCTCTCCTGTTCCCCCTTCTCCCCTTCCCTTCCATAACCTACTAAATAAATATCCAACTTCACTCTGCATAGCATGCCTATCTGTCTCATTCTCTTACCCGCCACATGGCTCCCTGCCTGAGACTGGCTGCCTTTGTGGCCCGTCATGATCTCGGGACCCACTGCCTGCTGCCAACCTGCAGTGTTGTAGTCTCATGGCCCACTGCCCACTGTTGCCACTTGGGGACCTGCAGCATTTCTGTTGCTGCGCCCCTCAGGGAATCTGCAGCATTTTACTTAAACCATAACACTAGTAAGATGGAAACTTCCTGAAATCTATGAGGGTGATCCTAGTGAGGACCCCTAGTAATGGATACTAAGTCTGAACTGGCCATCTTTTGGATCCAGGCAAGGCTTCCAGTGGTGAAACTGGGTTATGTCCATTGAATTGTTGACAGAGGAGGTTGGTATAGAACCCTTAAATAACTCAAACTGATGCTAAAAGGCCACTCTCTGGAAACTGACGGCTATGACTCATTGCCAAGCAAAACATGTATAGAACTCACTAAAAGAGGTTGAGCTGGTGAGAACTTGAAAGCTTCACCCCTGGATTCTGATCTCTTTCACACACACACACACACACACACACACACACACACACACACACACAATACTCTGCAGGATATTGAAAGAGAAACCTAGACAACAACCCTTCCAGAAATCCTCAACTACTATCTTTCCTGCCTGCAAGATGTGCTGGGACAATGGGGCCCAGAAGTTGTGGAAGTGGCCAACCAATGTTTGGTTTAACTTGAGGCCCACACCGCAAGAGGGAGCCCGTGCCCTACACTGCTTGGATCGCCAGGACCTGGAGACTGGATAGCACAAAGAGTCAGGATAGAACAAGACAGAATTGGAAAAAAAAAAATCAATGAAATGATTCCTAATGATATTCCGCTATACTCATAGAGGAGTGCCTTTTCCAGTTGTCATCAGAGAGACTTCCTCTGGCAGCAGTTAGGAGCAGGTGGAGAGACCCACAGTCAGACATTATGTGGGAAGAGTCTAAATTGAAGGGTCCCTCTCCTTGGAGATGGGAACCTCACAGAAGAGGAAGAGGAAAGACTGTAGGAGTCAGAGGAGATGGAGGACACCAGGAGACCAGGAGAGCATTGCAAATCAACTAAGCAGGGCTCACTCGGGCTCAGAGACTGAGATGGCAAGCACAGGGCCCAAAGGGGTCTGCCTAATGTCCTCTGGTATACATTATGGCTGTCAGTGTGCTGGTTTTGTGTGACTCCTGACGGTGGAAGCGAATGTATCTCCGACTCTTCTGTTCCGGCAACTCTTTTCCTTCTATTAGCTTGCCTTCTCCGGCCTTGCTAGGAGAGCTTTTGCCTTGTTTTATTGTATCTTGTTTTGTCCTGTTTGGCTGTTTGGAGGAGTGCTTCTAACTGGCTTGTGTGTCTCTTGGAAGTCTGCTCTTTGCTGAAGGGCAAACAGAGGACAGACCTGGGAGCAATGGAGGGAGGGGAAACTGTGGTTGGGATGTATTGTATGAGAGAAGAATCTCTTTTCAATTAAAAAAAGAAAAACAAATATTGGCAATAGATTCTGGATGGCAGGTGTGGTGGCTCATTCCCGACATTCCAGAGCTAGGGAGGCTGAAGCAGAAAGACTGCCCACAAGTTCAAGGATGCCTGGGATATGAGTAAGGAAGGCGCTTGCCAATAGGATCCATAGCAAAGGAGAAATCAACTCCTGGAAGAGTCCTCTGACCTCCACTTACATGAGGTAGCATGCACACACACAAACACTCAGCAAATTAATAAATGTCACTTTTAGAAATGGATTCTAGGGCTGGAGAGATGGCTCAGTGGTAAAAAGCACATACGGCTCTTGCAGTGAATCTGAGTTGAGTTCCCACCACCCACATAACTCCAGTTCGGGGGGATCTGATACCCTCTTCTGCCCTTTACAGACACACACATACATGGAACACAGACAACCATGCAGACTGTAGTGGTTTAAATGAGATGGGCTCATGTCTCAAGAATATGAATCCTTGGTCTCCAGTTTGTAATACTGTGTGGGTAAGTTTTAGAAGTGTGGTCTTCCCAGGCAGTGGTGGTGCATTCCTTTAATCCTAGTACTGGGGAGGCAGAGGCAAGAGGATCTCTGTGAGTTCGAGGCCAGCCTGGTCTACAAAGCAAGTTCCAGGACAGCCAAAAGTGCTACACAAAGAAACCCTGTCTTGCAAAAGAAAGAAAAAGAACATTTTATGTCTGGTTAGTATTAAGATTCCTAAGAAACTTTTGCTTCTTTATTCAAAGACAGTAGAGCTTGTGAAACCCTCTTGAGGACATCTATTCTAATTTGCTTTACATTGTTATGATAAACAGCACAACTAAAAGCAGTTTTTGGGAAACAAAGGGTCTATTTGTCTTACACCTCCCAACCGCAGCCCATCATTGAGAGAAGTCCTGGCAGGAACTCAAAGCAGAGACAAAGAAAGTAACCATGGAGGAATGTTGCTTTTTTTGCCTTGCTCTCCACGGCTTGCTCAGACTGCTTTCTTTCTTTTTTATGTTTTAGCAACTACCACCACAGTCCAGATTCACTTGTTTAAAATAATTTTTATTTATTTATATTTTTACATATCAATCCCAGTTGCCCCCTCCCTTCTCTTTCCCCATTCTATTTTCTCCCCACCCCACCTCCCAGCTGTTCCTTGGAGATGGCAAGGCCTCCTCTGGAAAGTCAGCTAAGTCTGTCCCATCACCTTGTTGAGGCAGGATCAAGCCGCCTCCACCACAGTGCCTAGGTTGAGCAAGGTGTCTCTCTACAGAGAATGGGCTCCACATAGTCAGTTCATAGATTAAGTACATCTTGGTCACACTGCCAGTGGCCTCATATACTGCCCAAGCCACCCCGTTGTCACCTATATACAGTGGGCATAGTTTGGTCCTCTGCAGGTTCAACACAGAGTGTTGTCTTTTTTGTTTTGTTTTGTTTTTGTTTTTTGAGACAGGGTTTCTCTGTGGCTTTGGAACCTGTCCTGGAACTAGCTCTTGTAGACCAGGCTGGCCTCGAACTCACAGAGACCTGCATTTCTCTGCCTCCAGAGTACTGTGATTAAAGGCATGCGCCACCATGGCCCAGCTCAGACTGTCTTCTTATACAGCTCAGGACCACCTGTCCAGGGGTAAAATCACCAGATGTAAACAGCTTCTTACATCAACCCTTAACCAAGAAAATATCCTAGAGAAGTGATCACCAGCCAGTCTAATGGAGGCAATTCTTCATTAATTCACAATCTTTATGGATGAGATTTGGAAATTTGATATTTGAAATTTTGTGTGACCACCTCTAAGTGTTCTAAGTTGTAATTGACTGCTTCTAATGAGTAAAATTACATGTAATATGTAAACACAAATATCACACTCTGTACCAATCACAAATTATGTTCTAAATAAACCATATGAAAAGCAATATATTGAATGCATACTAAAATATTTT
>NC_022032.1:17184698-17187899 GCF_000317375.1 Microtus ochrogaster | reverse complement strand
TAATATAATTTAACATAACATAATATATGTAATATAATATAACAGTGAATTGGAGGATGCAAAAAAGTTGAATAAATTCTGGATACTGGAAAAAATATAAAAACAGGATTTTAAATACTGACATTGGAAAGAGACAAAACTAATGTCTTTTTTGCATTTTTCCTGTCCTTTCGTGTTATTCTCTATCATTATTTTTCTACAAGCAAAGAACAAATTAGCTCTGTGTATATAATAGAACTAACCTTTTTACACCTTTATTAAAACGTTGTATTTCGGAGTGGCAATAGTGATTTTTAAATCAACATCTGCTTGACAGAAAAATTTAAATTATCTTAATTTTAAGAAGCACAAGACAAATAGTCTCATTGCCTTGCATATGAAAAAGCGTATTTAAAAGATTCTTTCTTTGCAGCAGTTGGGTTCATCTGTGTTTTTTTTTTTTAATCGCATAAAGCTACATGATTAAATTGAATTCATTTGACTGAGACATTGAAGGGTTGTTCATCTCCCACACGACAGTTCAACACCTACTCTTTGCTCCCTGTTTTACATAGGCTAAGTTTAGTTCCGCAGAGATTTGTCTATTTATAATGCTTGCCAAATCTTTCCAAGGATTTCCTCTAGTGGTCCAGACAGATGTTTCCTTTGAAAGTTTCCGACTAATCCTTAAAAGTCCACAGGAGGGTCAGCAAGCTGAGTCAGCTGGCAAGGACACCTGCTGCCAAGCCTTAGGATGTGATGTTGATCCCTGGAATCCTCTGGGTAGAAGGAAAGAATTGACTCCTGCAATTTGTCTCTGACCTCCACAAGTATTCTGTGATCAAGAGGTAACGTGCAGAGAGAGACATGCAGACACCCCCACACACTGAGAGAAATTAAATTTTAAAAGTGTTTCTAAATCTGTATGTTTTGATGGAAAGAAAATATTTTAATGTTAATTTTGAAATAAAATGTGGAGGATTACATGGTCTTAGCACCACAAATTCATGTCCTTTTGTGTGTCTAACCTGATTTGGAATCAAAAGCAGCTCTTAAATGACATCGTGAAGAATGAAAGATGTGTCGTGGAGATACTGACTTTTCAGAACTGTGGGGGGGGGGCGTAGCCACCCATTTCAAGAACGCCTAGGTTGCTGAAAAGCCAGGGAATATTGTGAGTGAGCATCTACTGTATCCATAAAAACAGCATGGATTCCCATGGGGTGACCTGTATAAATTCAAAGGTCTCTGTGAATTCTTTCATTCCTAAGAAGTTAAACTTCAAGAATCACCTCCCAGGTTTTTTACTCAGGAGAACTAAAAAGCAATGAGGATTTCTCTGAGGTAAATAGACCACTGCAAGCAAATAAATAATCACTGTTTATACAATGTGTTGCTTCTTAGGAATAAGTTGATGTCTTGAAAGTGGAAGCAAGAAATACCTAGACAACGAGAGCTAGGAGGTTGCAGAAGACACCTCAGTACTGGTTGTCCTTGGGAAGACAGTTCCATTGTTGAAGATCAAGACTAGGAAAGAGATGCTATTTTATAGACTTCCTCATTTATTTTTCCTGTGTGCCATGCACTTGTATTCTCTTTTAGAATATAAACGTGTAACAAACTTTGAGGCATCAGAAAAAGAAAAAAGAGAAGAGAGAAGAGAGAAGAGAGAAGAAGAAGAAGAAGAAGAAGAAGAAGAAGAAGAAGAAGAAGAAGAAGAAGAAGAAGAAGAAGAAGAAGAAGAAGAAGAAGAAGAAGCACATAGCAGCTTACAGACTGGCCTTGAACTCCTGATCCTACTGCCTCTACTAACAAAGTCCTGGGATTATATGGATGTACCACCTTACGCGGCTATAATGTAATTCTCGAATGCCTCATTCAAAAGTCTGTAGAGGAACTCAGTCTTAGAATAAACAAAGCACCCACAGTTGATACTGTCATGGCTGAGCACCTGTGTGATGGGTCTTGGCCTTGGAAATGAGGCAAGCTACACACACCTGAAGGCTAGGTTAACACCACCCACAGCGTCGCCTATGCCCCACCCTCTCACGCAGGAAGAAGTACACCTATGACTTAACTCACCTGTGCAAAAATAGGACCGGTGAGAGGGTTCGTCTGTTAAAAGTAAAGTGCTTGTTGCTAAACCTGATGACCTGAATTTGTTTCCCAGGATCCACATGGTGGAAAGAGAAACTCAACTCCTGCCAATTGTCCTCTGACCCCTACTAGATGAGATACAGGAAAGTTGCGTGAGTTTGTAGGGCTGCAGCAGCCTGCACAATCTCTTCTGCCCTTGTTCATCCCAGGCACACAGATTAGACAGCTGTGGGTTCCAGTGAAAGGCAGCAAACAGAAACCGACCCTTGAAGTTCACACTCCTCTCTTGCGAGTCTCCGTCTTCTCTTTGAAAGCCACGAGAATTCACGGAGTAGGCTCCCCGAAGGGGACGAAGAGCACAGGGCAATTTTCCTGCAGACAAAGCCCTGTGTTGGAACTCATGTCCCACAAACTGTTAGGCTGAAGTAAGACTGGAGGATGAAATGTAAAACTCCATTTACTCAACCTTTGCTTGAGGAAAAACTTCCAATATTCAGGGAGTCACTCGTTCTCCTTGGTCAATCTGGGGTGTTTAGAGGGGAAGGCATTGCTCATTATTCATTTTTTATTCTATAGCCATTTAAGTTCATGGCTGCCAAGGGGATGAGGGACTGGCTAAATGACTTCTAATTAAAAATATAGGCACACTTAAAGTGACTTCATAAAGATGTCAGGGCAATATAGTGTGTGGGTAAATCACCTTAACTCCCCAGATCTAGGCAAATAAGCACAATCTATTCCATCTTGGATTTTTATCTCAGAATACGAGTCCCCTGCTCACTTCTGAAGGCCTAGTTGAACACAGTTTAACGTCTTTCCTTTGTTCCCAAATAACATCTATAGAATAATTTATGTTCTCCTCAGTAAGAGGAAAGTAAATCCCTTTTTATATATAAGCATAAGCATACACGAGCCTGCCACTATTCCAGCAGACCTCGTCCCACACAGCCTCTGTCAGACAAACTTTTTCCAGCATCTTCTTTCCATGTCCGTTGGACCAAAAACTGATGACTTGCACAAAAGCCAGATCTCTTACCTCTGACTCGCTCCCTGCTTCACTCCCAGTACTAAAGCCTTGAGGAACATTTTGAAGCACAGGGTTGAAGAGATGATGGCTCAGCCACA
>NC_022032.1:17175127-17183848 GCF_000317375.1 Microtus ochrogaster | reverse complement strand
CACACACACCAAAACAGAAAAGGAAAGAAAATTGATGAAGTACCACTAAACACTGAATGAAGACTCTGAACCAGGAAAACATATATTTCAGGCCAAGCTTGGTGGTTCAAAGCTATAAATTGCAGCACCTGTGAAGCTGAACAGCAGAAAGACGACCATGTTTAAACCTATCCTAGGCTACGAGAGTGAGACCTTATCTCGGAGAAATAAATGTGTGTTTCATTACTATCCAGTCAGAAAATAGATTTGCCTTCCATTCTCTGGTGCTAAACACCTGTGCTACCTAGTCCTTAGATTCAATGACGTCTGTGTCTCCACCCTTATTTTTAGCACAGGTAGAAATGAATACTTAAAGTCTTGTTTGAATCCTTTGTTCCCCTTAACTCACTGCCAAGACACTCCGTTCTGTTCACCCTTGCTAGCCACTGCTCTTATTTGAATTGGCCATTACTTATTTGCACCTTAGATCCCGTTCATGCACTCCTAGGCATGGATCTAGTACTCTGCTCCCAAGATGTAAATGTATGTATGAATGTCTGGATGTTTTATTGAAATTTAGGTTTCTACCTAAGAGAATCTGGGGCGCTGGATGAAATCTTCACAACTAACAATTTCCAAGCTGGTGCCCAAACTGCTGACCCCAGGTCATGTGTTGGCTTAAAATTCTGTGTGGAGCCCTTTGTTTTCTTTTGAAGCTCCATATTAATAGTGGTTAATTGATATTGGTTACTTAAACATCATTTATGCCAAATAAACTGCTGAATCAGCCCATCAGAGAGTATTTGTTGAATACAAGGTACAAAGATATGTCTATCATAGCTTGACAAGTAGTCCCAAAACATTTGTCATTTCAATACTGAAAACCTGTCCCCGAGATTTTCATTGACTGTCAAAAGCCCTCAAAGAAATCAACATTGTTCTCAGTATTTCCTCATTACCAAGTTGATTTTGTTTAGGGGTTGAGTCTGGGGGATTATTCGTTTGAGTTTCTTGTTAGTTTGTTGTTTTATCTTTGTTTTTCAAGACAGGGTTTCTCTGTGTAATAGCCATGACTGGCCTGGAATTTGCTCAGTAGGTCAGGTTGGACTCACAAAGATCCCCCTGCCTCAACCTCTCAAGGACAGGGATTAAAGGTGTTTAATCAATCTCTGTTATTTTGGTTTGGTTTGCTTTTTTTTTTTTTTGATAAAAAAATTTCAAAACACATAGCCTCTGCTGGGCTGCAATTCATTATGCAGCCCAGGCTAGCCTCAAACTTGAAGTTCTCTGTCTCTTCTTCTAAGTTCTTAGATTGTAGGTGTGTGCCACAATGCCCAGTACCAAGTTTTAATATACATTTTTTATTTTTTAAATTTCTATTACATTCCTATTTGTTTGTTTATTTTCTGTAGGGAACATTGAGTGTGCCAATGTGTGTGTGTGTGTGTGAAGGCTCAAGGACAATGTGTGTGCATCTTTCATTTCACCGTGTGGCTCCCAGAGGGAGGACTCAGGTCATCAGGCTCAGTGGCAAGTGCCTTAACCAACTGAGCCATCTCCTTCCTCAATTAATATAAAGCACTAAATTTAACTCTTCACAGAAGTTCAAGGTCAAAGAGTTCCTTGTGTTGTTAAAGATTGTCTTTATTTGTTCATTTGGTCATTCAACAAATATCTACCGAGCTTTAATTGTGTGCCAGGCACTCTTCTGTAAATGAGGTGAGAACTGAGCAGTAGAAACACTGAAATCCATCATTTCGGACTATTGTATACCAATTTTAAAAGGGTGAAAAGAAAAGACTGTGAGTGGGTACCATTTAGCTAGAAAATAAGCTTCAAAAAGGATGACCCGGTACAACCTCTGCGTGATGATCCCATTAGATCCAAGATGTGAAACACACAGATCTCCTCATTCACTTTATCCTACCTTCTTCAAATGTGATCTGTTGGGTGTTCTGCGAGCTTCATGGCATAAGACTTCGCAAACCCAATAGGTATCCAACCGTCTCTTCTCTCATCCAGGCCTTAAGCTCTTCACACAATGGCACAAAGGACAATGGCTACATGATGGCCTTACAGGAGAGAAGTTTCCAGAACCCAAGAACCAGCTGGCTTAAGCCTGTTGCCTATCATAGCAGCTCATGCAGCTGGGAGTCTGAGGCAGACAAATTTCTTTGAGTTTAGAACCATCTTCTGCTACTTAAGGAGTTTCATCCCACCTAGGGCTACAGAGTGAGATACTGTTTCAAAAATAAATAAATAACAGTTAAAATAACAGAAAAAAATATTTAAGACCCTTGTGTGCGCAGGGAAATTCTTCTTGATAGGCATTTATTCTCATCTACCAATGAGAAACAGTGTTGTGACTGAAGAGTGGGATACAGAGGTCAATGAGTAATGGATTTTATCTTCAAGGAGCTTACATAGAAACTTAAAACAGAAAAAGTGGGAAGCTAAAAGTACAAAGGGGTGGAAATATCCACTGTTAAGAAAGAGTAATTAATTCTTCCCAGGAGTATTTGGAGATGTTCCGTAAGAAGTTTGTTTTTGCCCTAAGCCTTGCTTGATCTATGAACCACGAGACACTATGTCCACAAATCCTATAAAAAGGCCTTTCAACTAGAGGGGACCAATAAGAGGTATAAATGGATGAAAGAAAAGACATCCAGAGATGGGGCCCACTCAGCTATGTCAGTGACACTGAGGGGGCATAAGGGATGAAGGTTTCCCTAAATCAAGCGATGGAATTGTCAGCAAAACAAGAACTGGACACTGACCTTTGGATTCAGCCTCATGGAGAGAATGGGTAGTTTCAAAAGAACTGCTTCACAGGAAAAGAGAGGAAAGATTTAGTGAAGTGTATTAAAGAATAATTCGAGAAGGGAAAGTCAACGTGACAAATTAGGGCTTCTCGAGTTAATGTCACTGTGATCTTGAACATCCTGCTAAAGGGCAGTTTCTGGTTCAGCGGGTGCTTGGTGGGGACTGAAAGATGCTATTGTGTTAAGAGATGCTACGGTGCTAGTGGGTTCTCATTTTAGTAGAAGCAGGGCATCGGAGAGATGATGCAGCAGTTCAGAGTGCTGGCTGCGCTTGGCCGTAGTTTTGTTCCTAGCACCTACATCAGGAGCCTCACAACCACCAGTAATTCCAACATCTCTGGCCACTGTAGGCACCTGTATTCATGTGCACAAAGGCACATGCATACACATAGTTAAAAATTAAAAATAAACCCTTTTAAAAAGTGAGTGATAGAAAAGGACGTGAGAGAATTAAGTGCAGGAGGCTCTATGAGCAATGGAATTTTTCTTATGGCTACATGGTCACAGCAAGGCTATTGGGAGCATGCTAATGGGAGCAGCTGGGTTGAGGGGAGTTGTGAATCTGGGGAGGGGGTGGGCATGTAAACATGGAGCTCCTTCCAGCTGGGCAAAGACCAAAATTTGATCCCTAGAACATGAAGCAGGAGAATAGGGGACTAATTCATTTTGTCTCTCTCTTTCCTTTTCCTTTCCTTTCCTTTTCCCTTTTTCTCTTTGGGGTGGGGATGGATAGCCTTTGAACGGAGTTCCCCAATTAAACAAGATGAAGCAACGCTGAAGAATACAAGATAAGGAAGCCAGCCATAGAGGTATGAACAGCCACCTGAGTCACAGTACCAAGAGGGACAGCAAAGTATGCAGGCACAGATGGACATGCGTTGGATGATGGAGGACATGAAGGTTGCTTTCCGACCAGTTTTTATTTCTCCAAGCACTATGAAACATAGTTAAGAGGACTAGGAAGGGAGCTGGAGAGATGGCTCAGTGGTTTAGAGCACCGTCTGCTCTTCCAGAGGTCATGAGTTCAATTCCCAGCAACCACATGGTGGCTCATAACCATCTGTAATGAGATCTGGCGCCCTCCTTTGGCGTGTGGGCATACATGGAGGCAGAATGTTGTATACATAATGAATAAATAAATCTTAAAAAAAAAAAAAGAGGACTAGGAAGAAGGTGTAAGAAGGTGTTAGCCTTGAAGAGACAGTGGCAGAATAAAATAATCTTCAGTGGGTACAGTGGCCAGGGATGTTTTTCTCCATCTCCTCCATCACAGTGGCCCACTCTCCCTCCCTCCTTCCTTTCTTCTTCCCTTCCTTCCTTCCTTCCTTCCTTCCTTCCATCCTGCCTGCTAGAGAAAAAAACCTACCAAGTGTCTGCCAAAATTAAGCATCTCCAGAAACATTTTAGTGTTCTCTAGAGAGGAACACTACCCTGAGAGTCATAACCTTTCATATAACCAATGGTGCGCGAAGAGCGTCCATGATAATTGCAGCGAGAAATGTTAGCACATGCGTATATTTCATTCAGCTGCTTGAATGTAAACTCAGAGGAGGAGGAGTTGCCTTAAAATGGGCTGGCGGTTTTATTGGGGCATAATTGAACAAGAAATGGAACCAGGGAGTTTAAGGTCCGAGTGTATAATCCCCACGTGCAATTTCAAAATCTCAAAAGATCTTTCAAAAGAAAAAGTCGTTAAAAAATAAAAAAGATTATAGCCAGGCACGGTACACTACTCCTGTAATCCCTGCACTTGAGATGTGGTATTAGCAGCATCAGGAGTTCAAGGTCAGCCATGGTTAAATAGTGAGTTAAAGGCCAGTCTGGACTATATAAGATCTTGGGGGGTGGGGAAGAAAAGGAGAAAGTGGGAAGGAAAGGGGAAGAAGATGGGTAGAAGGGGAAGAGAAAAAGGCAGAATTAGACATTTTTAGTTAAAACTATAAGGGAACAGTTATAGGTAACGATACATTTTGACAATGACCTAAGAATGAATAGTTTAGGTAAGCATGCCAAAGCTCCCTATGGACGAATTGCCCATGTAGATTTCAGAATCACTAATGTCTAGGACATTGGTAAACACTTAGAAGCCCAGCATTGAGGCAGGAGGATGGTGAGTTGAAGATCAGCCTGAATTACAGAGTATGACAATCTCAAAAAAGTAAAGAAATAGCATTGGGAAGATGGTTCAGGGGGACCGGAGCTCCGTTTCTAGAAACCACACGCTAGAAGAGGGACTGACTCCCACAAGTTGGTCTCTGACCTCCACATGTGCTCTGTGACACCCCTGCCCCACTTCGCTGTCCCCACTAAAATACGTACATCATATATGTTCTTTTAAAATCACAGACAAACAGGGCTGGAGAGATGGCTCAGTGGTTAAGAGCATTGCCTGCTCTTCCAAAGGTCCTGAGTTCAATTCCCAGCAACCACGTAGTGCCTTACAACAATCCGTAATGCGGTCTGGTGCCCTCTTCTGGCCTGCAGGAATACACGCAGACACAATATGTATACATAATAAATAAATTAAAAAAAAAATCACAGACAAACAGAAACTGCTCAAGAATTTATACTTTCATACACATTAAATTTGATATTTTAATATAATTTAATATTTTATTTTAGTAATATGCTTACCTACTTCCCGAGCATATAATAAAGAAGTAAAATGTCTCAATTTAAAAAAATATTTCAATCCAGTGTCTGGAAATAGAAGTTTGATGGCTGTAGGCGGAGGGAACAACCCAGACATGAAGAAGCTAGACCAGACAAGAATCTTAGTAACGTGCCAGGTTTGTCCAGCAAGACCTGGACATCAGGATCAATATGTTAGGAGGGCGATAACAAGGGACAGTTCAGAAAAGGAGATCCATGAGCACGATCCAACCTGAGACCAATGCTAAAGTTATTTGCTGTCGGATTTTGAAAATGACATTCTAAATCTCCTAAAACATTTTCACTTTCTGAGGGAACCTCGGTGAAAGGAGGGCAAGGGAATCACCACAGCCTAGAGTTCAGAAGTGATTCTTGCCCCGTAAGGTGTAGCAAAGTCTCAGGCCTAAACTCTTGGCTTGTGCCAGAAATAAACACGTCGGGGGCCTTAGGAAAGAGTTAAGACATACCCAGAAAGCTTTGCCACTAGTTATGGAGTCATGGACCATATTTGTCATAGAAAATGCTTCCAGCAAAGTGAAAAGAATTGATCAGCCCCTGGAGAATACCCTCTCCACTTGCTTCCTGTTTGTCGTTTGCCATTTGCGCAGTGAAATTTTATTTTCGTTTTAATAATACGGAGTCTCATGTAGCCCAGGCTGGTCTTGAACTTACTATGTAGTAGAGGCTAGACTTGGATGTGTGATCCCATTGTCTCTACCTCCCAGCACTAGAGGTATGGTGGAGGCATGCAAGGACACACTAGGCTTGTCCTTGGCCCTTTTCAATTGGGCCGCATAAATTTGATTCTGGGTTGCCCAGCACTGGGGGTGTGAATGTCAATTATAGCAAAAATTGTCTCAAATAAAATAAAAATAAACTATGGGGGAATGTTAAAGAATTGCTGGGAAATGTTTGGGGAACAACCATGAGGTCATACTCCTTACTGCTGAACTATTGATGTTTTCTGGGAGATGGGGAATCATTATTTCCAGTTACTTAGCCTACCAGACTCCAGTGGAAAACTCATGGGAAAACCCACGACCATTCAGACAGCCATGGTTAAACCCAGTGGGTCACAAAACAATGACATGAATGAGAGGAAGCAATGCAGAGGGAAGTGGGGCAGGTGGATGGGAGTATTAGGAAGCTGGGAGAAGGCAGAGGTGAGACTGTTTAGTGTGCATTTGGACAGGTGTGAAATTTTTTTTTTGGTTTTTGTTTTTTTTTTTTTTTTCGAGACAGGGTTTCTCTGTGGCTTTGGAGCCTGTCCTGGAACTAGCTCTGTAGACGAGGCTGGTCTCGAACTCACAGAGATCCACCTGCCTCTGCCTCCCGAGTGCAGGTGTGAAATTTTCAGATAACAAATTAAATTTTCTTTTTGAGACAGGGTTTCTATGTAGCTTTGGAGCCTGTCCTGGAACTAGCTCTTGTAGACCAGGCTGGCCTCCAACTCACACATATCTGCCTGCCTCTGCCTCCCACGTGCTGGGATTAAAGGCGTACGCCACCACCACCCAGCGTACAAATTAATTTTTTTTTAACATGATGACCAGTCACTCACATCCATGGATCCTGGTCTACTGCTTTAACTGCGATCAGAAGGAAGAAAAGCTTGTGGAGATCTGAACAAAGAACTTCAGAAAGGAAAAAAAAAAAGACATGTACACAAGTCCTATTAGCGAGCATGGTGTTGAATATTTTCAAAGGGAAATCCATGAAGCTAGATGAAGAGCTGTGGATAGACCATGCACTGCCTTCTAAGACAGGGCTTGGGTCCCTTCTATTGGGGAAGGGGAAACCATTAGAGGAAATCCCACCACAATGATACTTACAGAAGATAGCTTGTCCTCCATCCTCTCAGTTGCTACTCTTAAAGCCCATAATTTTAAGCCCATCCAAATTATTTCTGTCGATTAAGAAGACTATTCTGATTCCAAATATGAGAAAACACTCTCATGGCTTTTTTCTGTCTTGTTTTTTTCTTTTTTTCTTTAATGAACTGTAATTAACAGGGGGTGGAGGAAAATGAATGTCAGGGTTCATATGTGGTGGACGGAAGAAAAAGTGTGAAAGTTGATTCTCTCCTTCCACCATGTGGGACATGGGGTTCAAACTCAAGACCTCAGGCTTGGTGGCAAATGCCTTTACTGTTTGACTCAACTTGATGGTTGCTGGTCTCCTTCTTAAGTGATATTGCTCGTTTGTAGCAGGGAATATTGTTTTATAAAAGTGGGAGGAAAAGCATAGAATACACCACATGGCATAGAGATGGCTCCGGAGAGCTCATGGCTGTGAGGCCTGAATGGAACAGGCTCCAGGAAGCTCATAACTAAAAGGGCATGAAAGGAGCAGGCTTCAGAAAGTACATGCCTGAATGGGATGTGAATAGAACAGACTCCCAAAGCTCATAGCTGAAGGGCGTGAATGCCACAGCCTCCAGAAAGCGCACGTCTGAAGCGTCTGAAGTAGGGTTTTATGAATTCACAGTTAGATCTAAACTTCACTGGGAATATTTTGTGTGTTTGTGTGTATGATATGAGCTAGGAGATAAAATCCTACCCCACTTGAGTGGCCAGTGTTCTATCATTCCTTATGGAAACAGAAGCATTTCCCATGGCTCCTTTGGGTCACCATAGTTGTGGGTCAAAGTCAACTCATACTCTCTTGCACTTTCTCTAACCGTTCATCGCTTTAACAAATATTATTTAAAATATTAAAGGTTGGGGCTGACGTGTAGCTCACTTGTTACAAAATTTGTCTGGTAGCCCTGTACTCCAGCAACAACTCAAGTCCAGCACAGTGACACGAAACCGTTTATTTTCTAGCCCTGCTGGAATAAGGCCAGCCTGCATCACTAACAAACTGTGATCAGCATGCCTTGCTACCTTTTCAAATATCACATAAACCAGAAACCAATTTGCTCTACACAGTCTCTATTTCACATAGATTGACCTTGTAAAGTCTAGAAAAACCTAGAGAGCTGTGGACCTTATTTGTTTTTCCCTTTCCACGCCATACATACGTACACCATTTTGAAGGTACTGTGCTACTAATTATAATCCTTTCATTCCAGACGGTTCAGTGGAGGTGGACGCAGCACTGAATTTCCAAAAGGTTTCCTAGGAGCCTCAAATCTCAATGAGAGGTTTGCAAATGTATAAATTTGGGACTGGTGGCTCACGCCTTTAATCCCAGCACTCGGGAGGCAGAGGCAGGCGGATCTCTGTGAGTTCGAGACCAGCCTGGTCTACAGAGCTAGTTCCAGGAC
>NC_022032.1:17166949-17170089 GCF_000317375.1 Microtus ochrogaster | reverse complement strand
CGAGACAGGGTTTCTCTGTAGCTTTGGTGCCTGTCCTGGAACTAGCTCTTGTAGACCAGGCTGGCCTCGAACTCCCAGAGATCCGCTTGCCTCTGCCTCCCACGTACTGGGATTAAAGGCGTGCGCCATCACCACCCGGCTCTATGTACTTTCTTAAAATGCCACAATGAGGTATGCAAACCAGGAGGAAAACAGTTCTTTATTCTCCCTTCTACCAGAAATTCACCTCACAGGGCTTGCTCCTGGGAGAAGAGAGCTGGCAAGGCAGGTTTATTCAACTTCCATTCAGATGGATGAGGGGCACTTAACGCAAAAGCCTTCACAGAGTAAAAGAGTCTCATTTCACCAGTGGAAAGTTTCTCCTTTTCGATTTCACAATTAAATTTTATTCACAAAGAAGCAAGCAAACTAAAATAAATGATTGACTCCTCCCTGACAAGCAAATTACAGAAAAGCCTCAGGTTCAATGAAATGTAAGAGGTTCTTAAATATTGATTTGGTTTTCGTTTTAATGGTGCCGGTGTATTTATACGAACTAGTAAATTTTACTAGACAGTAGTCAGTGGTGAACGCCGGTTGATCCACGCTCTCAACATGAGTTGTGTTGCTTTGCGGGGTTTCCAACAGTCACATTAAGAGCTAAAAAAAAAAAAAAAAATTAACGTGGCTAAACTCGCAATCAGGGGAGGTCGGGATCCAGAGTGGAGATGAAACCAAAGTGCAAAGGAAGTTTTGGATGTGTGTTTAGGAGGCAGAAATTTCTTTCCATCAGGTAATAAAAGCGTAAATTTGGTTACAGGTGCGTCATGAATTCGTAGACAGGTCCTGAGAATTTACTGTCTTAAGGCTAGAGATTTCGAAAAGGTGTTGTCTGTTTGGCGCTGTGGCAGCCTCCGACGACCCGAGGAGCCTCCCATGCTGACCCCACCCTAAGCCAGGACGCGGACCCGCCTGGGGTGGCTTACCTGGGCCCAGGGCCACGCCCCTGCCATGTGCCCTTCACTTGGACCACTTAGCCTTGGGAATTCAGCCTGCAGAAGGCGGAGTAGGGGGGCTGGATAAGTGTGGCTGGAATAGACCGCGTCCTTCAGAAATCCCAGAGGGGTCCAAATAGCCGAGCTTGAGGCTGGGGAGATTTCCACTGCTGCTCCGGGTATGAGTGACAATATTTCTTCTTGGGATTTCAGAAAGGAACCAGAGTAGGAGGTATCAGAGCGCATCGCAGGGGGATTAGGTAAATCTTGCTTCATGAAACGGCTGGGTTTCGTCTGTTTCTCTGCTACAAGAAGAGGGTAGAGAGAAGGGTTTGAAAATCTAAATTCAGAGTTTTGACTTTTGCAACTTGGTGATAAACTAGGCTTGACATCTAAAATTCTGCTGGCTTTCAGATTGCATCGATCTTCCGCTACCTTGAGCCATTGGCCACCAATTTTTTCAAACACAGATTGAGGAGCAAAGTAGATAAACATTAAGAAAGCGAAAATATGATTGGAATCTCCTTGAAGTTGTGTTTTAAATTTTGTTTCAAATTTTCATGACCTTTATTTCATCGAATTATTTAGCTAGAACTTTTTTTTCTTAAAGATTTATTTATTATGAAAAAAAATTTATTTATTATGCATTCAGTGTTCTGCCTGCATGTATCCCTGCAGACCAGAAGAGGGCACTAAATCTTATTACAGATGTTTGTGAACACATGTGGTTGATGGGAATTGAACTCAGGACCTTTGGAAGAGCAGGCAAGAGCCATCTCTCCAGCCCCGTAAAACTATTTTATGTTAAAATATTTAGCCGGGCGGTGGTGGCGGACACCTTTAATCTTAGCAGCACTCCGGAGGCAGAGGCAGGAGGAACTCTGAGTTCAAGGCCAGCCTGGTCTACTAGAGCCAGTTCTAGAACAGGTTCCAAAGCTACAGAGAAACTTGTCTCGAAAAACAAACAAATACGTATATTGTGACAATAGGACACCTACATTTCTCTCCCTGTTTACCTCTGTAAATTCCGCTAGATTATTCCAGGAGAACAAAATAAGACAGCTTGTTTTATTGTTTTCCTTGCTTGTTTTTTCAAATTCCTCACCCCGTTTTCCAATCCAACAGCAAACTGGAAAGAATGTTTTTTCTGGTTTCCCGCCCTCTGTGCATTTCAGGTCTTGGTTCTCAAATTACCGGAGGAGTTCTCATTTCACTCTTGTCTCTCAATAGTAGATCCACAATAATCCTTTAACTTAAACTAGAGCCTGCTGCTCCTTTGCAAGGCTGTAGTGGTTTCCTTCGCTGTAGAAATGCAAGGCAAATGACTTTCCGTACAATTCCCAGCATCCTTTGCGCATAGACTCTGCCTGCCTCTTTCCGGTCCCTGTTTTATAGGAAGTACGGCTTTATCCCAGTCATGGTGGCGCATGCTTTTATTCCCAGCACTCAGGAGGCAGAGGCCGGAGGATCTCTGTGATTTGGAGGCCAGCTTGGATTACGGAGCGAGTTCCAGGGCAGTCAAGGCTACACAGAGAAACTTTGTCTTAAAAAACCAAACGGGGGAGAACAAAGAATTACGGCGTCTGTGGTAAATATGGCTTCCCCCTGTAGTCAACATGGCTTCCCTCCTTACTTACCTTTATCCGAAATTACTGTATTTCCTGATGTTCCACATCAAATCCCTTTTAAAGTGAGTGCACGTGGCTTGCTAAAGAGGGCGGTTTGGGAAATGGAATCTCCCCTCTCTCCCAGGGGACTGGCGTTTTGGAAGCTTTCCTAGATGGTCCTTACAAGGGTGGATTCCCTTCCGTGTGCCATCTCTCATACGAATATTTCCCGGAGTATTTTTCTCTACCGGGAACTATTTTGTTTACTGTTTGGTATCTGTATTCCCCACATTATGAAAGTGTGTCTCCATGTTAACTGTGGACTTTGGGTCTTTTTCATTCTTTATATTGAGCTGCTAGAACAATGTATGATTACTGTAACTAATTAGAAGAAGCTATTGGGCCACGCTTGGTGGCATGTATCTGTAATTCCAGAACTTGGAAAGTAGGGGCAGGAGATGGTGAGTTCAAGCCAGTCTCCATAACATAGTAACAGCTTTAAAAATCACAGCCCTTAGCTGGACTGTGGTGGCGCGCGCCTTTAATCACAGCACTCGGG
>NC_022032.1:17164289-17166849 GCF_000317375.1 Microtus ochrogaster | reverse complement strand
AGAGCTAGTTCCAGGACAGGCTCCAAAACCACAGAGAAATCCTGTATCAAAAAAAAAAAAAAAATCACCGCCTTAACTTAATTTGCCATTCTCTCAAGATTGCGTTTTGGGTGGGGGATAGCGTAATGCTCAAAATATCTAACAAATAACCTAATGAAGAAAAGTAAATGATCTATATTTAGATGGTGATATATTCATAAAATATTTCTTTGGCTTTGATCTGTTAGGAAATAGTCTATCTAAATAGCATTTGCAAGCAGCTCTTGAAAAATATTCATTTTAAATGTCTAAAGTTGTGAGTAAATGCTTACTGAATTGTTTTTTCAAGATTTCTGTATCAGGCCTCACCAGGACTATAACTAATGCATATTCATAAACTTGTTTTTATAGGGAAATGGACTAAGCTCTGGTACTTGGCAAAGACAGACTTTTGCTCTTGGTCGTGTGAATGTACAGTCCAGCCAGCAGGTAAGATGAACGTATTTTCCAGACAATACCAAGAACCGTGTTCTTATGTGTACCATAAGAAGCTGGGGAACATTTAGCTTGGGATCTGAGTGCGCCTAAGGGAAGCTCCAAGGAAGCAGTGTTTAATCAGAGATCTGAAATGTAGGTGGGTGTATTCCTGCACACTGACAATGCCAGAAAACATTCCTTGGTGCATTAGTGAGAGAGAAGATGCAGTGCACTAGTGGGGTGCCTTATTCTAGGGAGAGTTTATTATGGTTGACTAATTAAAATTAGGATAATTAAAACAACCTGTGATCCCAGCACCCATGAAGAGTGGGAGTTTGTGAGTTTGTGGTCATCTTTGGCTACATAGCAAGTTTTAGGCTAACCTGAAAAAAAAAAAAAACCTGTCTTAGAAAAAAAAAATGTTATGTGGGAAAGGTGGCTGTCTGCCTTCTGGCTTTGGCTTTGCCCCTTTTGGCCAGCCTTAGAGAAATACCAGCCAGCCCGTTCCTCTTGGAACATGTGTGACAATGGGTTCTGGTGTCTGCCATGCAGCCCTACACTAGACAGGTTGTGGAGACCGAGTCCAGTTCTTGTTTGTGTGCAAGTCCTGGGAATGTGCTTGTTGTCAGAGCTCTGATATTCAATAAGAAAAACTGCCCCAGGACATCTATAAGCTACAAAACAACATTTTCAGTTTTTATTTTTGAAGTTTCTCTCCTTTTAATTTTATTTTTTTTATTTAGTGTGTGTGTTTGTGTGTGAGAGCACACGCTTGCGTGCTCGTGTGCTTTATGCAGTTCAGTGCAAGTGAAAGTCGGAGTCCCATGTGCGTCACTGGCAGGAGGTGATTTCTATAGAGCCTTCTTGCTGGCAAGCTCTATTATCGAGGTTATTTTTGTTTGTTTTTTTTAGACTCCTGTAGCTTTTTAGACTCTTATAGCCGAGGATTGTGGGCATGAGGTTTTATTACCAAAATTCATATTTGAGAATGACTGATTCTGAGTGTTTGGAGGATGACCTCAACAGGGTCAGTGTGAGTATTTTAGCCTTGGCTCCTAGTTGGCTGTCTAGGAATACTTCTAGACCTCACCAGCATGTGCTTGGGAAGGTTTTGTTAGCCTTTTCTCCCTGTACACGTTATTTCATATTTTTAAATATATTCTTGGGCGCCGTGGACCTTACCATGTGATTTATTGGCCTGACCCCTGATGAGTTTAACCATGAAAGAATTAAAAGGCATTTTCTGACTAAACTCCCTATTGGTAAACTCTTTAAGCAAAGGGGAACTAGGAGAAGTAGAAGTGGCAAGAGAGGAGCTTGGAGAAAAGAGAATCAAACCAAGCTGCAGTTATTTTATTTGAGCTGATTAAGAGAACAGCTTTTGTATACCGGCCGAGATATGATCATGACATGATTTTGCTCATTAAATATTCTTGAATATGGCCATTCTCAATTATGTCATTAGTTTAAATGACATAAAGAATAGGCATGTGGTGTGTGCAGTGTGCGGGCGGGGGGGGGGTGCTCTTGGCCCTAGCAGTTGAAATGTGGTTTGTTTTTGTTTGCTGTATTTATCTTTTTTTGTTCATCATCTCCATTGAGATGATGTTTTTATTTTTTTTTATTTTTATTTTTTTTGGTTTTTCGAGACAGGATTTCTCTGTGGGTTTTGGAGCCTGTCCTGGAACTAGCTCTTGTAGACCAGGCTGGTCTTGAACTCACAGAGATCCGCCTGCTTCTGCCTCCCAAGTGCTGGGATTAAAGGCGTGCGCCACCACCGCCCGGCTGAGATGATGTTTTTATTAACATGACCATTTCGAAGTACTTTTAAGCTGTTAATAATCATCCCACAGCTTTGGCATTTGCCCTGGTTTAAAGAGTGTTTACTTTCTGTTCCTACAGCAAGACATCAGAACAATAAAGATACCTTTTGTTGGGCACATGATTTGAACATTAAGCAAAAGGCAGGTAGAAAAACAACAGTCTGTCTGTGCTTCTATGCTGCAACTTTAAATGGTCTTGCTTTTTCAATTTGGCTTTGTTCTTGGTCCTTTGGTTTGTTTTTTAAAAATAATGGAAAAATAGCCTTAAATTCACTGGGATT
>NC_022032.1:17159751-17163924 GCF_000317375.1 Microtus ochrogaster | reverse complement strand
GCTGTGTTTTACTTTTTGGATCCCAGAGAATCTTCTAGAAAATAGGCCAACAAACTCCAGTCCAGGATTGAAATTTTGCCCCTTCTTATCTTATTGTGACAACATCCTCATTCCTTTTATTCTCTGCTTCTCACTTCAAGAAGGCTGAATAGTTTAAACAGACACGTGGGACCTGTTCAAGCCTATAGCTGACTCTGTACAAAACAATAATAATAATAGCTACTGTTTCTTCCCCACTTAAAGCAGTAGGATCCAGGGTAGAATGAGAAACAAGAAAAAAAAAGTAGCACTAACTCACATGTATGCCCAGCATTCACTGTGTACTGTGGACTATGCCCTTGCAGGCGTCATTACATTTCCCATTCACCGCTCCTGCCACTCCTGCGTAGGAAAGAAAGCAGGACTGTCTCACTTCGTTGCCTCTAACTCTTTTCATCAACTGCAACCAAACAGTAGGATTGCCCAGGTACTTTTTAAAATTGCAAACTTAAGCTTTCTGCAAATGCCTTTATTAGTATTTCATACCAGAGTTTGCAACTTAATAGCATTTGGCATGCGTTGCTTACTTTATTATTTATTTTTAATTAATTTGTTTTTTTGAGGTAGGGTTTCATGTAGTCCTGGTAGGGTTTTTTAACTCTATACCTGAGGATAACTTTGAACTTTGGACAGCCTGCCTCTACCTCCCACAGTGCTGGGGTTACAAGTGTTACTCTCACAGTCCTTTTATGCTCTGCTGGGGGTTGTACCGAGGGCCTCGTGCACTCTAGCTGAGCGTTCTACCAGCTGAGCCACGTCCCCGGTCCACGTTTGTTATTTTATATGCTTATGAACATTCTGTGCTATTAAGGCATATTTTTGGTATGTTTGTTTACTGATGTGTCCTGCGCGATTTAGTCTTGAATAGGGTCGCACCTTACTGAGTGTGCAGTCAGTGCTAGCAGTGAGGTCATGTAGCCCACTGGAGAGTTCCAGTCAGGCAGGTGTGTTGAGGGTTACAATTTATTTTCTTTTAGTCTAAGGTGTTAGTGTAAGTTAGTTAAGCTTTTTTGTAAAGTGAGTTGTAAACCTTTTTTCCCATTTATTCTTTTCTCATGCAGTGTATTCCTACCCCGGTTTCTCGGCTTCTCCCTCCACTCTTCCCAGTCTCACTGCCTACCCACACCTCCACCTTCCTGCTCCTCCCTTTCCCTTCATAAAAGAGCGGGGCTCTCAGGAATATCAGCCAAACATGGCATAACAAGATTCAAACCCCTTATATCAAGGCTGGACAAGGCAACCCAGTAGGAGGAAACAGGTCCCAAAAGCAGACAAGAATCAGAGACACCCCTACCCCTACTGTTTTGTTGTTGTTGCTGTTGTTTTGGTTTTTTCAAGCCAAGGTTTTTCTGTAGCTTTAGTGCCTGTCCTGGAACTAGCTCTTGTAGATTAGGTTAGTCTCGAACTCACAAGAGATCCACCTGCCTCTGCCTCCCTATCCCCTCTGTTATGAGTCCCACAAATACAGCATGCTAACAACCATAGCATAAATGTAGAGGACGTACCACGCAGACTCATACAAACTCCATGATTGCCAATTAAGTCTCTGAACCTTATGAACTCTGTTTAGTTGATTCTGTGCCCCAACGTGACACACGTTCTCTTTGTGTCCTTGACCTCTCTGGCTCCTACAATCCTTCTGCCCCCTGTTCAGCTTTTTGCCAGTCATTTTTGTTTCCTCCCTATATCCTCTGGGCTATCCAACTTCCCATTCTTGTGTCATCCAGGCACTGTCGTGCGTGGTGATTGGCCACTCCCACAAGTTCTGAGCCACCATTTCCCTAGCATATCCTGCAGGCAGGACTGGTCAAAGGTTTTGTAACTAAGTTGGTGTCCTTCCCCACCATTGGAAGCCTTGGCCAGTTCAGGCTCCATATTCCCCCATTACTAGATTTCTGCATCAACCCCAAATGCCCTCCAATTCCAGTACTCTCTCCTTCTTCCCTCCATCTGATCCTTCCTGTTCCCATCCCCACCCACCCGCCACTCCACCCACAAAATCTGTTCTAGTTCCTCTTCCCACCCAGGGAGATCATTGCATCCACCCCCCACTTGAGTCTTCCTTACCTACCCTCTCTGCATCTGTGGGTTGTAGCATGATTAGCATTGCCTTTACAACTAATACTGTTTTTGTCTTTCTGGGTCTGGGCTACCTCACTCAGGATGATTGTTCTATTTCTATCCATTTGCCTGAAAAGCTCATGGTGCCTTTTTTTTGGTTGGTTGGGTTTTTTGTTTTCGAAACAAGGTTTGTCTATGTAACAGCCCTGGCTCTCCTGAATCTAGTCTTTCTAGACCAGCTGGCCTTGAATGTTCACAGAGATCCACCTGCCTCTGTCTCACAAAGTTGGTTGGGTTTTTTTTGTTGTTGTTTGTTTGTTTGTTTGTTTTATTTTTTAAGACAGGGTTTCCCTGAAACAGCTCAGGCTGTCATAGAACTTATTTTGTATAAGAGACTGGCCTTGAATGCACAGATTTACTCCCCCTCCTGCCTCTCTGCTCTCCTGTCTTAGTATGAAAGGCAATATCATTTTTTTACAGCTGAGTAGTACCCCACTGAGTTCTCTGTATTTATTCTTAGGTTGAGGGATATCTAGGTTGTTTCCATTTCCAGTTTGTGACTGTTAGGCGTAAAGCTGCTATGAACATATTTGAGCAAGTGTCTTTGTGGTAGATAGGATAGAGCATCTTTTGGGTATATGTCCAAGAGTTGTATAGCTGGGTCTCAAGGTAGATCCATTCTCAGCTTTCTGAAAAAAACCCCATCTTGATATCCCTGGTGGTTGTTCCAGTTTGCACTCCTACCAGCATTGAGGAGTGATCCCTTTGCTCCACATCCTCAACAGCTTGAGCTGTCCCTTGTGTTACTGATCTTAGCTATTCTTTTTTTTGTTTGGTTTTGTTTTTCAAGACAGGGTTTCTATGTAGCTTGGGAGTCTGTCCTGGAAGTCACTCTGTAGACCAAAATGGCCTCAGACTCAAAGAAATCTGCCTGTCTATACCTCCTGAGTGCTGGGATTAAAGCGTGTGCCACCACCTCCCAGCTGACTTTAGCCATTCAGTAAGATGGAATCTTTGTTTGGATTTGTGTTTCCCTGATGGCTTTAGATGTTCAACATTTCTTTAATGTTTTAATGTGTTTCTCAGCCAATTTGAGATTCTTCTATTTTGAATTCCTCTGTTTAGATCTGTACCACATTTTTTTAAATGGAAGATAAACATTTATTAGTAGAGAAGAGAAAACATACAGAAATTCTGGATTCTTTCTCTTCATTCACTAGTTTTGTAATGAAGTCCAAATACCAACTAGGAAGGTATTTACAAGGATAAATTTTTCTTAATCACCCTGTAGTGTATGTATGGTGGACTTTTAATAGAAACCATATACTGCAAGCTAAGAATATTTTTATAGTTTACAAGAAGCTTAGAGCAACTGGTATTAAACAGAGGATACCTTTTAGTACAAAATATAAAAGTGACACAACTGTGTGTCTCTTAAGTGTTTAATTCATTTGAACAAGGAAATGGAAAAAAACAAATAATCAAGACAAGCCTAGCTTTAAGATTTTTTTTTTTTGTATTCACTTTGTATTTGTTCTACTTTCACATCATCTCCAATAAGCTGATAGATGTAAGTGACCACTGTAGAAGCCTGGATATCCATCAGGACAAATGACAAAATATTTGTTTCCAAGGAATTATATGCCCCAGTGGCAGAACCTGGGTTAATGTAGAATTTATTTTCATACTCAAATGCTTCAAATTTGTGTGTCCTGAGATAGGAATGTCCACATCCAACTGTCTCTGCAGCAGGGCCAAGCTAGCCATGTCTCGCCATGGAATAACTGGTGTCCACGGATCAAACTGATCTTGAACTGCCCCACAGTCACAGCCTTCTGTTTTGGGGAATTCAGATTCTCACTGAAGTCTTCTCTTACAATATGGATGTAGCCAGCCAGAGTCTTGAGATAGCCATAGCTCTCCTTGGTGCTAAGGTTCCTAGTGCAGAGAATGTTCTGGATTTTTCCTGGCACCAGGAGTTTTTTTTTTTGATAAGTGATTTTTTTTTTTTGGTGTTTTTTTTTCGAGACAGGGTTTCTCTGTGGTTTTGGAGCCTGTCCTGGAACTAGCTCT
>NC_022032.1:17141270-17159641 GCF_000317375.1 Microtus ochrogaster | reverse complement strand
CCAGGAGTTTTTAATTTAGCCGGCAGGCTGTTGCAGTGGTGTGGAATGTGCAGATCTCCTAACACCAACACCAATCTGTGCCCAGCCATTCTGTCACCAGACTTCATTCAGTCACCATGAACACTCATGCTCTCTTCCTCAGGTTCCTTAGTAGCTGTCTGACATTTTTTTAATTTGTTTGTTTTATTGTTGTCTAGTTTCTTGAGTTCTTTAAAATATTTTGGATGTTAGCCTTCTATAGGATGTGGAATTGGTGAAAATCTTTTCTCATTCTGTAGGCTTTCATTTTGTTCTTTTGACTGTGTCCTTTTTTTTTTTGCCTTACAGAAAATTTTCAGTTTCCTGAGGTCCCATTTATTGATTGTCTATCTTAATGCCTGTGCTATTGATGTTCTGTTTAGAAGTTGTCTCCTGTGTGAATGCATTCAGTGCCACTCCCCACTTTGTCCTACCAGTTTCAGTGATCTGGTTTTATGTTGAAATCTTTGATCCACTTGAACTTGAGTCTTGCCCATGGTAATATATGGATCTATTTGTATTTCTTCTACATGCAGACATTTTAGATCAGTACCATCTTGAAGAAGCATTCTTTGATTGTATATTTCTGGCTTTTTTTTTAAATCAAAACTCAGGTGTGCATAGGTGTGTGGACTTACCTCTGGGTCATCAATTCCATTCTATCAATTCACCTGTCTTTCTATGCCAATACCATATGGTTTTTATTACTGTAGAGCTTGAAATCAGGGATGGTGATACCTCCGGAAGTTCTTTTTATTGTTCAATATTGTTTTACTTAGGGCTGGAGAGATGGCTCAGTGGTTAAGAGCATTGCCTGCTCTTCCAAAGGTCCTGAGTTCAATTCCCAGCAACCACATGGTGGCTCACAACCATCTGTAATGGGGTCTGGTGCCCTCTGCTGGCCTGCAGGCATACACAGACAGAATATTGTATACATAATAAATAAATAAATATTTTAAAAAAATATATTGTTTTACCTATCCTGGGTTTCCTTTTTCCATATGAAATTGAGTGTTATACTTTTAATTTCTGTGAAGAATTGTGTTGGGATTTTATTGGGAATTGCATTGAATCTGTAGTTTGCCTTTGGCAGGATACCATTTTTACTATGTTAATTGTACTAATCCATGAGCATGGGTGATTTTTCCATCTTCTGATACCTTCTTCCGTTTCTTTCTTCAAAGACTTAAAGTATTTGTCATACAAGGGTTTCACTTGCCTACTTAAGGTTATCCCAAGATACTTTATATTGTATGAGGCTATTATGAAGGGTGTTGCTTCCCTGGTTTCTTTCTGTTTGTTGTTTGTATGTAGGAGGGCTACAGATTTGTAGTTGTTGCTAAAGTATCCAGCTACTTTGCTGAAGGTGTTTATCAGCTGTAGGAGTTCCCTGGTAGAATTTTTGGGGTTGCGTATGTATACTTATCATCTGCAAATAATAATGCTCTGACTTATTCCTTTCCAATTTGTATTCCCTTGATCTCCTTCAGGTGTCTTGCTCTAGCTAAAAATTCAAGTATTATATTGATGAGATGGAGAGGGGGCAACCTTGTCCTATTTCTGATTTTCGTGGAATTGCTTAGAGTTTCTCTTCATTTAGTTTGATGTTGGCTAGTATTGGCCTGCTGTAAATTGCCCTTTTTATGTTTAGGTATGTCCCTTGTATCCCTAATCTCCACAACCTTTATCACGAAGGACTGTTGGAGTTTGTCAAAGTCTTGTTCAACATCTAATGAGATGGTCATGTGGTAAACCTTTTTTTTTTTTTTTTTGGTTTTTCGAGACAGGGCTTCTCTGGCTTTGGAGCCTGTCCTGGAACTAGGTCTTGTAGGCCAGGCTGGTCTTGAACTCACAGAGATCCACCTGCCTCTGCCTCCCAAGGTATATGTAATTTTATTTAGAGAGTCTGTGTTTGCACACACACATGTGTTCACTCAAATATGTGGCTCACTTGTGGAAGTCAGAGAACAGTTTGTGGGAGTTGGCTCTATCCTACTACCTGGGTCCCAGGATCAAACTCTGAGTGGCCAGCCACTTCCTGCTGAGCCATCATCCCACTGTCTGTACACCACTTACTGACGTCATTTCCTCACAGTTGCTATAGTACTGGAATATGTTTTAACTTTAGGTTATTATCTAAGGCAGGTGTCTCCTGGGGGTGACTCTTCTGGATCAGCACTCTCTGGAAGTGATTAACATTCATCTTTCACGAAGGAAGCAGCCAAGACAACATGAACAAGGAAGTGAAGAAAATGGCAAAGACAAGTGGCCAGAACGGCCTGGACAGTCGAGCCCTCAGAGCGAACACTAAACAAGAGGAGGTGGACCAAGTCCAGAAGACAAACATGGAACCTTTCCACATAACATACACCATCCACGATGAAGATATGTACGGTGAGACCAACCCCGACACCGAGGAAGATGACTTCCCCGATGGTTACATAGAGTGCATCATCAGAGGTGAGTTTTCTGAACCTATTTTAGAAGAGGATTTACTTTTTAAAGCTTTCGAAAACCTAGAGAAAGCCGAACAAGACCTTTCTCGCCAGGTTCTTGAAGCGAGTTCCCTTCTTGAAAGTTCTTTGGAATATGTGACTAAGGGAACAAAACAGGAGAAAAGGGAGGCCAAGCAAGAGCAGCCTCAACAGATCGTTGGAGCGGACTCAGAACTCGGGTGTTCCAAGTCCAAGTCCATGACTAGCTGGAAGCTTCCTGTTGAAAAAATACCGAAAGTTGATTTATCAGATCCTCAGCAGCTTGTGGGATCGACTGAAGAGAAGCCAAAGGGTGATGAGTCCGGTGGCATTTTATCGATGCTGGAGTGTACTCACACAGGGTGCACGAAGAAGCTGAGGGACAAAACTGCCCTGAGGAAGCACATGCTTGTTCACGGTCCTCGTCAGCACGTGTGTGCAGAGTGTGGGAAAGCTTTTGCCGAGAGCTCGAAACTGAAGCGACACTTTCTGGTGCATAATGGAGAGAAGCCATTTCAGTGCACCTTCGAAGGGTGTGGGAAGCGCTTCTCGCTGGACTTCAACCTGCGCACCCACATCCGCATCCACACTGGCGATAAGCGCTTTGTGTGCCCCTTTGACGGCTGCTCCAAGGGCTTTATTCAGTCAAATAATCTGAAAACTCACATCCTCACCCATACAAAGGCAGGGAAGAAATGCTGAAGACCAAGACAGAGATTGTCCTCAGGCTGGGTGTCTTAATGGAAGAATCAGTCAATGGGGAGACCTCCACTGTGGAATGTTTGTTGGGAGTTTCGCAACTCTAGAAAGCAAACTTTTATTCTTTATGCTTCATTATACCATTTTATGGACATTTATTTCATGGTGTAGTTCCAACAGAAAAGTCAATGTTGGAGTTACTTCAGAAGCATACTCTTTAATAATATATGTGCTGCATTATTGAATGTGATGATTTTTGCCTACTTCATAGAAAATCACTGATTTTTAATTATAGTTTCTGATTGACTAGCTTTACCTTTAAAACTGTACTTCATGGTAGATGCGATAATCCTAAATAAATGAATGAGTACTTACATGTTTTTAAATTAAATTCTTTAATTTTCATTTTCCTCCTTGTATCAAACTATTAATTATAGTTAAATGTGAATGGTTACATAATAAAGTTGATCCATCTGAATTTTAGATGTTTCAGAACAAAAGGAGATAGCTCTGAAAATGTGCTAAATTTCTGGAAAGTAAGTCAAAATTGCATTAAAAAGATAACAGCTGGTCATGGTGGTGCATGCCTTTACTCCTTGCACTCAGAAGGCAGAGACAGGCAGATCTGTGAGTTCGAGGCCAGCCTGGTAAACCTTGAGCTCAGGAGACCAGTCAAAACTATAGAGGATTATATCTCTGGAAGAGAGGAGGAATTGTTTTTTAAAATATAGCGAAAGACTGGGTTGTGGTGGTACACACCTTTGATCCCAGCACTCAGGAGGTATAGGCAGGCAGATCTCAGTGAGTTTGAGGCCAGCCTGGTTCACAGGACAAGAATCAGTTTAACCAGAAATACACAATGAGAAGCTGTTTCCAAAATTAGAGAGTCACTAAAATTTAATACTAATGCACCAGTCTGTTAGGGCAGAAATTGTCCAGTCTGTTCTGTTAGAGTGCTCTATTAAGTTTCTGAGGGCCACCACCACAGTGACCAAACAGTGCCTCAAATACTAGAAATATATTATCTTCTAGTTGTGGAGGCCACCTGTCTGAAATCAAAGGGTCACACCAGGGTTCTTGCTATTGTTTTCCGTTTGACATTAATTCCTCCAATCTATAAACATGGGATATCTTTTCATTTTACATTAAGTTTCAACTTTAGCAGTATTTATAATTTTTCAGTGTGTTTCCTTCCTTGGTTAAATTTCTTCCAAAGTATTTAATGTAACCGTACATAAGAATATTTGGAAATTTTGTCTCCAGATTATTGCCAGTATATAGAGATGTGATTTATTGAACAAGATGGCTCAGAAGATAAAAGTTGGTACTTGTATACTGGAGGTGGGCAAGGCTGGTTTACCCAACATCCACATCAGGCAGCTTACTACTTCTTATAACTCCTTTTCAGGTGGCCCAATGCCCTTTGACCTCAATGAGCACCCATGCGAATGTGGTGCACACACACAAATGATTTTTGATTTTTGATTTTTGATTTTTTTTTTAAGGAATGACTTTATATAGCACATGAAACACGGTTCGACTTCATGGAACCTTTTGAGACAGGGTCTAACTGTAACTCTGGCTTGCCCGAATCTTGCAGTGTTCCACCACAAGCTGCTTGTCAGGTTCCTGTATTACACTCTCCTGCCGGGTGTATGCATGCGTGGACATCCGTGTGCTCTTGTGTTGTAATTACCCTATGCACTGGCTCTGATTGAATAAACTACATGATTGCATCCTTGCACTGGACATAGAACAGTGCATGTTACATTAAAAGCCCATTATATGTGCAACTCCGAGCAAGAGACTATAATTAAAAGGCAAGTGGATGAAATTAGCTTTAAGAGTACAACAGTTTAAGCAAGCTTTGGTAAATGAACATTAATGGTTAGCATGTGGGTTTTATTAGGTTTTTCTTTGCTCCTTTTCTCTGTGACCCCAGAGTTGAATTTCTTAGATGTTAGTGGACCAGACATGAAGAACACCTGTACCAAACTGTGCTTTACCATATGGCTAAAGTCATATCCATAAAACAAGCTAGCAGAACTTTTGTGACTTTAGTAAATCAAAGGTATTAAAGAAGACCTCAATGATGCCCTGGGCATTAATAAACTATTCTTAGCACTCCTAAGATCATAGAAGTGTGCCATAAAAAGCATAGTACATGCTGCCTACAACTCAAAATGATGGTCATAAAGTACACATACAAATCAAAGAAGTAATAAAACTGGGAAGAATTTTGATAATCATCACCATTAAATGTCAAAATGCTGCACACAATATATGTAATTACACCCAGTTTTCTAAGAAAATTGGTGCTTGTACAAACTGCTGAGGACTGAGCATGGTGAAATTTTGTGTATGGAAATGCTTTGGGGGTTTGCCAAGAAGTCTATGGTTTTTAGAACTTTCTATCTCTCCTAGTAAAGATGGCAGCAAATTCTTTACCATTGCTCCTACTAAAATGTAAGCTCTTAGCCGGGTAGTGGTGGTGCATGCCTTTGTACCACATGCTTATACAATAAAAAAATTATCAGTTTGTGATTATTTTACTATTATTTGTGATGTTGTAAAAATCTGTGCACCCCACCTACCCTGCGCTCACATGAGCCTGAGTAACTTCTCTCACTAAGGATAACATACAGGACAAAAAAAAAAAAATCTATGTGCGCATGGAGACCTTGTCTAGGTGCGTGCGTAGGGGGAGAGCACAGAGCGGCTGGCCATGGACTAATGAGGCTGCTGAGCCTTAGTGACAGAACCATTTTGGGAAGTTCATCCACCACCAACCCACAGGGAGCCTGCTCTACTGTGGGAAGCAGATTTTCTAAAGGGTTCGTTGTGATGTTTCTAAGTCAGTAAATGACAAAATGAAGTGGCTGTTTCAGATGTTTGGGGGTTCAGAAGTTTGGGGGTTGGCAGCCAGTATCAATTATCAACCTTGTTGAGGGTTATTTGAAGTTCAGTCACTGCCTGACATTTGTATGTTTTCTATATGCACAGACACAGCCTAGATATATGCATATTATAGTGTAATACAGAGATAATGTCTAGAATCAGGTGGAAATCGTCCACTACTTTTTATTCTACTGTCCATAGGGTCGCCATCCATGAAGCCAGCCATTCCACATGTCAGTGCTTCGTAAGCAATTGTCACACTGTGTTTATGAGGAAATGACAGGAAAGAAAAGTAGATGGAGATACAATTTTTGTTGGGGGGGGGGATTGTCGTGATTTCTTTGTTTGTTTGTATGTTTGCTTGGTTGGTTTCTTGTTTTGTTTTGAGGCAGTATCTCATGCAGCCCAGCCTGGCTTAAACTCATTATCAAGATACAGCTGCAAAAGACTTTGAACATCTAATCCTCCTGCCTCCACCTCTTGAGTGCCCTTGTAATCCACCATCCAGTGTTTGTGCGCTGGGGATGGAATCTGAATTCATACATGGCAGAGAAGTACTCCACCAGATGTACCACATAGTTTTTGTTTGTTTTTAGAAAAAAAAAATGTCCGGCCTGAGGTTTGCTGAAGTTTGGGTGCAGTTCCATGGAGGGCTGACTGTAATTTCAAAATTGCATTCTTGATGTAGCTTCAGAGGAAAACACAGAAAACTGGAGAATTCCCTCTTCATGGACTGGGAAGACCGTTGTATTTGTTAAATGATCTAAAGAAACTGCAGTTGCCTTAACCAAAACTGAGTCTTGTCTTTCACGGCTAGTGCGGGGATAATCCCCACTTGGAAGGAGCAGTTTCTCCTCTGAGAGCTTGTTCAGTTCTGTCCATCAGAGAGCTCTCAGCATCCCACCATTGCCCTTAAAAGCCACGCTCCCCTTTAACGTTCAGACCCAAGCCACAGCTCTTGGATAATTCTTAGCAGTAAAATTGAGATGAGACTGAAACATTGAAAGAGCCTCTTACAGGGAAGAAAGGAACACAGTATAACTTGCTTTTCTTCAGCTCCTGGGCTTGAGACAGAGCCACTTCTTTCGAAATTTGAATTTAACCAAAAAGCACTCGTGGTTCATGTTTCCCTCAGACCTGGTTTCTGCTTTTTTTCTTTTTGTTTGCTCAATATGTTTCCCTCCTTTTCTGAAAGTTTCTATACACAATCATGTGACTTCACGTTTCTCTTATGTGTTGACGATCCATACAATTTGCCAGCCTCAAAATACAGATAAATGGAAACAGGGTCTTTTATAGTTAGGGCTGTCCTTGAGCTTCTGATCTAACTGCCTCCTCCTAAGTAGGGAGGTTGCGGACAGGTAACCACTCACTGTGCCTGGATTTGTGCTGGGGATCAAGGTCAGGGCTATATTTCTAGTCCTCCAATACATTCGTCATGAACTTTTTCTGCTGGAACTCCACAGAAAACATTAGAGTATTTAACTAGAAAACCTTTAAACCTCCAACATGGGAATGGGAAACAGACATGAGAGAGACCTTGGTAGCGGCTGGTCAGGGGCCTTTATAACCCATCTTAAAAGGACTAGGACTTTATCTTCTAGTCAATAAAGTAAGCATAAGAGGGATTAAGCAGGTAGCGACATGGTCAAATTCATTTTTGAGAAAAGTCATCTGGGAGGCAGACTGAAGATGGATTAGCAGGAAGGAAAGAAAATAAGCAGCTGTTGCAATAACCCAGAAGAGAGATGACAAGTCTTATTGGGCCTTATATTTCCAGCGCAGATAGAGAACACAAGAAATGATTAATGGGTGTTTAAATAAATGTTTGGCTAGACATAACTGAGAAGATTTCCAGGCAGCAGTAAAAATAGAAAAACGACAGATGCCCTAAACTCAAAGTCAGTGACACATGGCAATCAAAGGACAAACCATCTAACTTAAAATGGCCATAAGGCTTGAGAAGACACTTCTCCAGAGAAGGTACACAACTATCCAGTAGACACAGGAGAAGATGTTCCCTGGTGTCACTCGAGAAATGCCCGTCAGAACCACAGTTGGTTGCCACTTCGCATTCACTAACATGGGTTTTCCACATGGGGAGGAAGCCAGACCCTCAGCCACTGCTAGTAACAGCCAGTACAGTGACTTCTGATGTCATAAAAGAGATGTGTGCTATCCTGGTGACTCTTTGTTTGCCACGGATACTCTCCTGAAGAATGCTAGCACTCTGAAGTTGACAGTCATAGTTAGATGGGGAAAAACCATGCAAATGATACTGATCATTTTAAGAATGTTAGCTCTCATTTAGAGACTCCATAATCATCTCGCCGTCCAACACTTCACAGTGTACTTCAGGTTGGCCTTTCTTCCTGGTGTATAGGTGTCTTCTGGATTAGGAAAATACATTGCCTCCTTGAGGACCTGTAGATTATATAATTGTTCAGGCCACTGGGTGCATTCTTTACAAGTGGGACCTACAAACAAGAAATATGCAGAGTATCACTAACAGGCACATCTAAAATAGCAAGATAGACAAAGCAAGTTTTAAGAATTAATTTTTAAGTGACACATGAAATTGAGATTTCTCATGTATAAGGCGTTGTTTTGAAACACATATATTCCAATATACATTCAAATAGCAAAATAGAGGCAATTAAACTTAAACCCTACCTTGCAGTTGCTTTTTTTTTTGTAGCTGGAACTTGTAAGATTTATTTTCAACAATTTTTAGTCTACACAACATGCACCCGTTTTATTAATCACCCTCACCATCTTATGCATTGAAACTTGTAAACTGATTCCTCCTAACATCTCTCTAGTGAAGCCCCTCCCTTCCTCCCTCCCTCCCTCCTCCCTCCCTCCTTTCCATCCCTTGCTATCACCATTCTGCTCTCTACTCAGTTACTAACAGTGGAACTGAGTGTTAGGTCCTGCGCGTTCGATCTGTTTTCCTACAACTGACTTACTTCAACAGTATAGTGTCCACAGGTTCATCCATTGGACCACAGATGGCAATTCCCTCCTTTTTTAAATCCCCCCTTCAGTGTAATGGTGTTCCCTTGGGTGTGTCGGTCTCACATTTCCTTTATCCAGTCATCCCTGGATGGGATGATTGTGTGGGTCTGAAGCAAACAAACCAGCATCATCTTCTTCTGACTCTATTTTGTGTTTGCTCACACACTTCTTAGCTCTTTACTCCCTACCCCTAACAGTCTACCTTGGCAACACATTTGCGATTTCTTGGCCTGGACCAGCCCATAGTTTAGATGTATTAACCAAAATAACTGAAGTAAACTAAAACAGCTAGAAAAGATATACATCAAAAATAATTGGCATGTTATGTCTGAACAATTACTATACCCTGGTAGGAACGGACCATTCAAGGTTACTCTGACTCTCATCTAACATTGGTATAAATTGCAGTATGACCTCTGCAGTTTTTGCTTTTAAAATGTCTGAACACCCAAGACTGGGCACCTTGAGACTTTGCAGAGGCACAAGCCCTCTCTTGGTCTGGCCATACACAAAGAGCACTTTTACTCTTGGTTGTACTTTGCCGTATGTCTTTTTTTTTAATTGTATTTTGTATTTATTCTCTGACAGACTCATACCTCTATGCAGTTATTTTCATTATATCTACTTCCCAATTCTCTCCCCAACCCCAAACCTGCCTCCCTCCCAACCTCATATCTTTAAAATTATTATGAAATTAGCTGGGCAGTGTTGGTGCATGCCTTTAATCCCAGCACTTGAGAGGTATAGGCAGGAGAATCTCTCTGAGTTCAAGGTCAGTCTGGTCTCCAGAGCAAGTTCCATGACTGACTCCATAGCTACTGGGAAACCTTGTCTTGAAAAACCAAAAAATTTTAAACCTCATGTAGTTAATTCTTCCACCCATCCCACCTTGATATTTACTAGCAAGTTAGTCTGTCCCCGAAGTATCTGTCTGTATTAGACACCCCCAGCCAGCTTCTGACGGCTTGTCTTTGCTGTCATGTTCTCTTTTACAAGAAGGAAAGAAACAGTTCTTGCTATTTTTCATAATTTGCTATTTATGATATATTTAAGTGTTTTATACAGGGCAGAGTTCTGTAAGGGATGGGAGGGAATATTTGATGGAGGGCTGGGACTTAGGGAAAGGACATGGGGATTCAACATTTTTATGGAGTGTTACTATTTGTCTCTTTTATACTATTGTAAAATGACAAATGTCTCTTCCTTCTTCTGAAGAGGTGGCTTCTGCTTCTCTCTTCTCCCCTACACCCCCCTCTATCTATCTCTCTCTCTCTCTCTTCCACTTCTCTTTCCTTTCCATAACCCACTAAATAAACTATATCCCCCCAAAAAAGAAAAATGAAACATGATATAAAAGTAATAAATATCTGGTTTTAGTGTATTAAAAAAAACCTAAAGTATATGTTATTAAATTATTATTAATTTTCATTAGAGTTGTTTCATTTATATTATAAATATTTTTATTTATATTAGAAACTTATTAATCTTTATTTACATTATTTTGCTCTCTTTATTAAGTTTTATTAAAATTATTCTTTGAAAAAAATTTTTTTCAAAACAGAGTTTCTCTGTAACATTGGAGCCTGTCCTGGAGCTAACTCTTGTAGACCAGACTGGTCTCAAACTGATGATCTCAAACAGAGATCCTCCTGCCTCTGCCTTCTGAGTGCTGGGATTGAAGGCATGTGCCACCCGGCTATTCTTTGAAATTATTATTACCCTAATCTGAGTAAACACCTATAACACTAGCTTTGGGAGACTGAGGTAGGAGCATTCTGAGTTGGAAACCAAGCCAGGCTTCATAGAGAAACCCTGCCTCATAAAAATCAATAAACAAATGGGGAGAGAGTCTAGAGAATGCATTCTTAAAACCTGTCCATTCAGGGGCTGGAGAGATGGCTCAGCACTTAAGAGCACTGGCTACTCTTCCAGAGGAAACCTGGGTTCAGTTCCCAGACCCCACAACCATCTGTAACTCCAGTTCTAGAGGATTTAACATCCTCTCTGGCTTCTATGTGGACAAATGATTCACACATATACCCACAAACAAAGCACTCTTACTCATAAAATACAAATAAATAACAAAATAAATGCAAATATATGTGTTATGCCAAATATATAATTATGGACATAAGTGTATAGGAGGTAAAAGTGAGGAAAAGATTGGAGAAAGATCATCATAGAAGACAAAAGTTGTAGAAGTCTGAAAAGGGTAGCTATTGTAGCACTAAGGAGGAGGTAGGCGCACAAGCCATGCTCAGGTCAGCCATCTGGTCTTGTCAATATGCAGGGAAATGGGAGTGGCAGCCTGAGGTTTTCAGAAGGGTACCTGGGGTGGTTTGAGTGATAATGGCCCCATACGCTCAGAGTACGTGGCACTATTAGTAGTGTGGCTTTGTTGGAGAAAGTGTGTCGTAAGTAGTGTGCTTTCAAAGTGCCAAAGATCAAACCATGCCCAGTGACTCACCCTTTTCTCCTTCTGCATGCCGATCCGCATGTAGAACTTTCAACTCCTCCCCTAGCAACGTATCTGCCTATTGCCATGCTTCCCTTCATGATGACAGCAGACTAAACCTCTGAACCATAAGAACCATAAGCTAGTCCCAGTTAAATGTTTTCCTCCATAAGTGTTGCTAACGTCATTGTGTCTCTTCACAGCAATAGAAGTCTTAAGACAGCTGGGCGGTGGTGGCACACTCCATTAATCCCAGCACTCGGGAGGCAGAGGCAGGAGGATCTCTGTGAGTTTGAGGCCAGCCTGGTTTACAAGAGCTAGTTCCAGGACAGGCTCCAAAGCCATAGAGAAACCCTGTCTCAAAAAACTAATAATAATAATAATAATAATAATAATAATAATATAATAAAGAAATCTTAAGACAGTACAATAATGGATTGCGTTACAGTTAAGACAGAAATCAGGACTGCAAAGGAGCAATGAAGAGGTGAGAAAACCAGATAATTCCCTGTAAGAATCTCATCCTGTGTGTTGAAAGTGAAAAACTCACTGTGAAAAGTAAAACTAACGAATTTGACCAAGGAAGCTGATGTGAACAGAACTCCAATTCCAAAGAAAATATAAGTCCTGCAGAATAAGCATAAACAGGAGAGGAACATAGTGCCAGAACAGGTGAGATATAAAGGGATTTCATTCCATTTCAGCTTCATAATTGACTAGTATGCCTGACAAAAATCACAACATGGAGACAAATCAAAGCTATTTCCTCTCTAGGTGTTGAGTATGTATTTGCTGGAAGATGGACATAATTAGGAATGTCCGGCTAAGCCTCTGAACTAATTGGGGATTCAGAGGCCTGCTATCTAGAAACTTCTCTAGCTGAAGAAATAGCCATGGCAGTAAAGGAGCTGGCATGCCATTTATTAAAACAACAGCCAACCGAATGCATCTCCTTGTCTCAAGGTTACCTTATAAATCAACATAGAGGGGCAAAATCCTTGTTGGAGATCTGTAGGAGGATGAGCAGACAATTTAAACTATATATATATATATATATATATATATATATATTCTCTCCTAAAGTGCATATCTTACTTACAGAAAGAATGAGATTTAAAAGGGTGATAATTAACAGAAATTAACACAGCTGGCATCCGGCAAATTCCAATTGCAAAGATCATATAAATTGATTTATAGTGTTCCCGTGTGACTAATGAAAGTAGATTGGTGGCCATATTGTTCCAAATGATTGCATTAGAGAACATTATCACTTCTAAGAAGCGTACATTAATAATAAAATCCTTATCACTGAAGAATAAACAAGATAATAATACTGGATCAACATTTGAGATTTTGCCACTCATGTCTTCTTATTAAATATCCTTCACATATTAAATATGTGTTTAAAAAGAAAATGCTAAAAAGCACCGGCTCTATTTTATTTTCAGTCCCTTGGAAGAAGGAGAGGGTTCGCAAGTTTCCTGATGTCAACTCTTGGAAAGGTTAATTATTCATCCAGCGCAATGAGGAGGCAGCCAGCTTTAACAGGACACATGCTTCTCACTTTTGCAGATAGGGAAGGGGATAATGATGTCCCTTTTGTGCCCTTCTGAAAGAAATATAGGGAAACGATACTGTCTCGCGAAAGTCTTAAAGCATGAAAATGCAGAGCCTGGTGCTTGCACAAATCACTCATTAACAAACAAGCTCAGAGGAAATGTCTCAACTGAGCATGCTCTGATCCTTTCACAGCCATTACGGATGATCAGACTTAAATATCTCACGAACGGGTTGGTCAGCTTGATATCGTAACCTCCAAAGATTGAGGGGAAAGACTCACATGTAAAGCTTTATCTGGATAGAGGAAACTGGATCAGGAAGAGTTCAGAATTTTTTAAAGGGGAAGGGGTGGGTAAACAGACATTCTTTGAATGAATTATGACTCAGGATTGTACAGAAATAGCGAGAATCAGTTTTTCTCCCCCTCTTCCCCCTAGCAAAGACTCTGCATCTATAATACAAGAACTAGAGTTGAGGATATGACTCAGACTGTGAAGTGTGTGGCAAACAAGTATGAGCACTAAAGTTCAGCGGGTATGGTGGCCAACTGTAATTCTAGTGTTCTGAAGGTAGAGACCCGGCTGGAATCTTTGGAGTAAACTGGCTAGCCAGCATCCTCAATTTAGTGAGCTCTGCGTTAAATAGAGAGACCCTGTCTCGGTGAAGGAGGAAATCCAGGAACACTCCTGATCCAAGCTTGGTGCTTCCACTTGCACAGGCAGCACATGTGTTCATATGTACTCACGCACGTGTGCATACACAAATTGCACGTACAGACTCTCTTTTTTTCTGAGATCAAGGCATATTTATTAAGGGATGAATTGGAAATAACACACTCACGACTATAGAATGAACTGGTGCATTGCCTCTTCCTCCACCAAGGAAGGATAGGGAACGCTCCAGACCAGTCACCAAGCATGGTGTCAGGAAACCTTCCTTGTCCAAGAGAGTGCACCGCTCTCCTTCCCCTACTTTTTTTTCATTCATTTTACATACCAGCCACAACTCCTTCTCCCATCCCTCTTCCTGCTCCCTGCCCCATTCCTCCTCCATCCATTTATCCAAAAGAGTTAGGCCTCTCATGGGGTCTCTACAAAGCCTGGTACATTTAGCTGATGCAGGACCAAGCCCCTCCCCACTGCATCAGAGCTGAGCAAGGCATCCCACCATAGGGAACTGTGCTTCAAAAAGCCAGTTCATGTAGCAGGGGTAGATCTGATCCCACTGCCCCTCACCAGGCTACACAACTGTCTGTCACATGCAGAGAGCCTAGTTCAGGCCCATGCAGGCTTGTCCATGCAGGCTCCACCACTGTCCCTCTAGAGTTCAAGAGTTCCCACGAGACAAACCCTTTCAAAAGAAAATAACTATGAGAGAAGAAAGGAAACAAAATCTTCTGTTTACCAGTGTATTTTCAAGGCTTGCTGTAGTGTCTAATATATAGATGATAGAGCTTACTCAGCAGTGGTGGCGCATGGCTTTAATCCCATCCAGCACTCGGGAGGCAGAGGCAAGTGGATCTCTTTGAGTTCGAGGCCAGCCTGGTCCATTATAGCCAGGACTACAAACAGAAAAACCCTGTCTCGAAAAAAAAAAAGAAAGAAAGAAAGAAAAGGAAAGGAAAAGAAAGAGAAAGATTAGGAAAATATTCTTTTTTTCAAATATTTATTTATTATGTATACAATAATAATAATGTGGTTGCTGGGAATTGAACTCAGGACCTTTGGAAGAGCAGGCAATGCTCTTAACCTCTGAGCCATCTCTCCAGCCCCCAGGAAAATATTCTTGAATAAAACGATTTTCCTCAAATTTCCATGGTTTTCTTTTATTTGTGTCAGATACAGAAAAATGCATAAACCATAAATACACTTACATTTTCTAAGTCTCCACCACACCCTTCCCTCCCTCCCCCCAAAATAGCCATTCTTCTGTCCTGACGTACTGTAGATGGCATATGAGAAGCATACGAATTTGAGCTATTGTGAGTTCAACTGCAATGAATTCTTGTTATGTCTGCTAACGAGGGAATGTGCATCTCTCTTCCACCTCTAGCTGCAAATTACTCACTGTCTGGATACGAATATGACCTGCCTTAGAATATATTGTTGGCCAAAGCCTTTCTTTCCCTTTTTTGTTTGTTTGTTTGTTTTGTTTATTTTTTTGTTTTGTTTTGCTTTTGAAGACAGCGTTTCTTTGTCTGTCACCCTGGCTGTTCTGGAACTTGCTTTGTAGACCAGGCTAGCTTCAAACTCACAGAGATCCCACACCCCCTGCTTCCCAGCTGGGGTTAAAGGTAGATGCCACTACCACCCAGTTTGGTCAATAGCTTTTCAAAGTGAGAGAAAACTTTCTTTGAAGAATCTCCTCTCTCATTCCTGATTTGAGTGGGATCACTTTGAGTTTCTCTCCATTTAATTTGATGTTGACTGTCAGCTTGCTGTATATTGTTTTCATTATGTTTAGATATGTTCCCTGGATCCCTTTACTACAAGACTTGTTGAAGATGTTTCCTTTTTCCCCGTTGTATAATTTTAGCTTCTTTGTCAAAAGTCAGGTGTTTGTGGTTCAACATATGAAAATCTAACGATGTAATCCATTATATAAATAAATTGAAAGAAAAAACCATATGATTATCTCATTAGATGCTGAAAAAGTCTTCGACAAAATCCAACACCCCTTCATGATAAAGGTCATAGTTTCTGGGAACAGAAGAGAAGGAAAAGAAGGGGCCGAATCCTAACATCCTCATCATAGTGCCCTAGGTCGTACTCCAGAATGGTTTACTGTCTTTCAGTGTCACCACTAACCAAGAAGCAGGGCTTTAACAAGTGGTACAGGCCAGAATCCCTTTTAGGACAGATGCCATCCAGAAGAGAAAGTAGGCTTTAGGAGCAGACAGCATTGACAACGTTTTGAGTGCTCTTAGGGTGACTTGGGGTGCTGTGTAAGCCTTTCTGCAGGAACAAGTATAAATGCCTCACTCAGTGGGATAATCAGAGGTGGCTAAAAGCTTCATGTGTGTTCTGACACCAAATATGGTCAGGAGTTTTAGCCCCAGCTCCTTGGTTACCAAGAGTAAAACCTCATCCTGGGTGTCATTTCTCTGTGGGAATGACACATGTTTTAATTTGGAGAAAATGTTTCAGGATTTGGACTCCGTGCATAGTCAGTGCTCACTAAGTGTTGGTGAAACACGCTGTGTACACTGGGACAGAGGATGAGAACAGTCAGCTGGGTTTCCTCAAGTAAACAAGGCGTGCGCCACCATCGCCTGGCTTCATAAAGTTCATAAGCTATGTCTTCCTCTTAGCCGGGCACTGGTGGTACAAATCTTTAATCCCAGCACTCGGGAGGCAGAGGCAGGTGGATCTTTGTGAGTCTGAGGCGAGCTTGGTCTACAAGAGCTAGTTCCAGGACAGGCTCCAAAGCCACAGAGAAACACAACAACCCAAAAAAAAGAAGGAAGAAAGAATGAAAAAAAAGCTTTCTGTCAATATGTAGGGGATGGGGCCTTCTCTGGGCTGTTGACTGGTTTGATTTTCTGCAGTTCTGATGCAAGCATCCACAGCTGCTGTGTTCCTTTCCAATCATGTCCGTTTAGCATAATAATAGTAGCACGTTCCCTCCTGGCCCTGGGAATACCCTGGCCATTGGTTTTTTTTAAACAACTTTACAGTCCTAAGCACATGTTTTGTCCTAGTCCTCTCTACACAAATAAAAAAATTAAATTTTAATAGTAAAAAATAATAAGGAGGGGTTGGAGAGATGGCTCAGTGGTTAAGAGCACTGGCTGCTCTTCCAGAGGTCCTGAGCTCAATTCCCAGCTTCCACATGGTGGCTCACAACCATCTGTAATGAGATCTGGTGCTCTCTTCTGGCATTAAGGCAGAACATGATACATAATAAATACATATATCTTTTTAAAATAAATAAATAATAAGGAGAAGTTAGATTTACTAAAATTGTTTGGATTTAGATTAAGTGCTAACAATTAACTTAGCATACCTGTCAAAGTGCAAACTTGTATTTCCGTGGCAGCTGTGTAAAGAAATTACAGAAGCTCAAATCTGCATTAGTCGGCACCAATTGTACAGATGATGGTATTGTTCCTAAGAGACATCTCGGATCCAGGTGGCTGGCCTCTGGTGTCAACAGAGTTTATGGCTCGGGGTCTAGAGTTCACTATATCTGGAATTTAAAACACTGATCTAAGTGTGAGCATGACAGGGGACCCCGTTAGACTCTTTTGCTCTGAGCAAACCACCAAGTGACTCTGCAATGTTGCAATACTAACTTTGTACCTAGGTTGCTGTGAGAGTTGAACAATGATGCCAAGTCTTTATGCCAGGCCCTTGGAAGGCACAGAGTGAATGCTGGCTATTTTCAAAGAAAATAATTATATAAAGAGATTTTTTTTTGTCAAAGTAAATAATGTAAAGCAGAAAAATGCCTCAATAAATACTAGGTTAAGATAAGAACTATAGGAAATTAATATGACACAGAAAGGACGTTAGTGCTTCATTAGACACTCCCCCAGCTGTTGTGGGGTTGCAAAATGACTTTTTGTTATATCACTTTGACGTGATTGAACACATGGTTTGCTGCCTGAATGACATATGTTTCGTTGTGATAAGAATGGGGAGTGCAATCCCGTTTCCACAGGAATGGTACAGTACACCTTAGCACCCTCCTTGTGTGAGTTACTGGCCTCACTACCGGACTCAGGACCTTTATGACTTTGGCAGACATGCTGAGAGCTCAGCCGGTGACAGGATCACTCACTGCCAAACCTCCAGCAATTCTCCAAAGCTGGGCTAGCCCACAGCATCACCCTCCACACACAGACCTTCTGAGCTGGCCCGGTTGTGTGCTTTGCCGCTCCCAACCATCTCAGCAGAGAGCCACTTTAAACTTTAATTATACTTTACCTCCACTGGGGCCCGCTACCATGCTAATTGAACAGCTAGACTTTAATAACGTCACTTGCCGTGAAATAGGAACTCGGTGTGGCTAACATACCTCCTCCATGGAGTCTACCTTCTTGAATTATTCTCTGCCTTAAAAAAAAAAAAAATTAGCCATGGCAATATATTGTGTGCTTCATAAAGTCAAACTTTAAATATCTCTTGATTTTAAACTATGCAAAACTGTATCTAAAAAGAACATTTAAGCCTGGTAGTGGTGGTGCATGGTTTTAATCCCAGCACTTGGGGAGGCAAAGGCAGGTTGGTCTCTGAGTTTGAGGTCAG
>NC_022032.1:17139722-17140965 GCF_000317375.1 Microtus ochrogaster | reverse complement strand
GCCCGGCCCTCTGCATCCATTTTAAATACAATTGTTTTATATGTCCATTGGTTTTTCTCTTTGGATCCAAGTTACCAGAGATGAAAATATTAGGGAGAAGTACTTGCCTCTGTACTGAACATGTACAGGTATTATTCTTGTCATTATTCTCTACACAGTAACTATTTGTATAGCATTGGTATTGAATCCAGTATTGTGAGCAATCTAAACATGGCTTGCATGTACGGGAAGATGCTGATCTGTCATATGCAACCATAGGCACATAAATATCCTCCATTGTCCTGGAACCAATCCTCCGCGCACAGCAAGGAGAACTGCATTCTGGCCCAGCGGTCAGCAACCTTTGTCTATAAAGGGTCAGACAGTAAATATTCCAACCTCATGGTCTCTGTGATCTCTGCTGTAGCTGCTCAGTTCAGCCCCTGAAGCACTGAAGCCAGAGATAAGGTATAAATGAATAAACACAGTAAGGTTCAAATAAAACTTTATATACAAAACAGTCCAGGGACTACATTTTGCCTAGTAGACAGTTTGCCTCCTGCTTTAGTCTATTTTATAAACACACATGTTTCCCCTGTTTTTTCTTCCTCTCCAGAAACATATAGTTTCCTATTTTTATTTTATCTCTGACCTAGCTTGAGGTTATGTTGTATATGTTAGCAAAACTGAGTTTTAATACACAAGCATGTAAGGTCCTCTGCAAGAGCAGGACACACTCTACACTGCCAAACCATCCTCACAGCTTCCTAAACGTGTTTCTAACCTAGTTTCCAAGCATTGTTGGTGGCAATGATTCTCCTTGCTCTTTATCGTGATATTTGTGCCAGAAGTCAGGAGTATGTGACCACGTACCACAGATGACTGATTGTTACGTCTGTTGTCAGACAGCACAACACACTCAACCACTGTCCCTCCTCAGGAAGCTGCACTTGAGGTAGGCTAAGTTCCATAGCTTTCTCCTTAACTAAACTCGCTTTGGCTAGTCTATGTTCTTTGCATTTTTAAGTATATTGAGCCAAATGTCAGTTTCTGCAAATGATACTTTTGGGACATTAGTCTGGAATGTGTTGTATGTATGGGGCAATTTGAGGAGAATTTATTTAAAAACAAAAAAAATACTTGATTTTTTTTTATTTTTACATGTATTTTGGGGGTAGAAGGTGGTGGTCTGGATAAAGTGAGTGAAGGTCAGATGGTGTGGGAGGTTCTTCTATGTGTTGCTTTTATTGGTTAATAAATAAAG
>NC_022032.1:17137131-17139112 GCF_000317375.1 Microtus ochrogaster | reverse complement strand
CCTTGAACTCACAGAGATCTCCCTGCCTCTGCCTCAAGTGCTGGGGTTAAAGGTGTTTGCCATTATACATAGCTCCATAAATAATTTTTGTATAAGATAAGAAAAGTAATATAGGAAAAGTATAAAACTTTTTAAAAAGGAATTAATAAATTATACTCCACCAAAACTCAAAATAAATTTTATGTGTACTTCACATAAAATTCAAAGCAGTTCTAATCTTGAAAAAGCATAGGAAACATGTATATCTAATAAAGGGTTCATAGCTGGAAAACATAAAGTGCTTTTACAACTCAATAAGAAAATTACAACCAACCTGATTAAAAACAGAGAGAAATATGTGAAGAGATAATTCACTAATGAGCATACCAAAAAACAAATAAGAACATAAATCATACTCAACATAGTTAGCTACTGAGGAATGCAAATTCAGATCAGAATGAACTGTTTCTGCATAGCTAAGAGAATGGTGGGATTCACAATGGCTAGGAATACTCACTTTTTGTCAAAGGAATGAAGATACCAGAATTCACACAAGTTGCAATAGGAACACAAAACAAAACCTGGATACAGTTTTGTTTGAGATTTTTCTCAAATCAAATATATAGCTAAGTGTGGTAGTTTGGGTGAGAATGGCCTCCATAGGCTCCTATGCTTGAATAATTGGTCCCTGGTTGGTGGAACTGTTTGGGAAGGTTTGGAAGGTGTGGCCTTGTTGGAAGAGGTGTATCACTGAGGATAGGTTTTGTGGCTTCAAAGTTCATGCCAGCGTGGCGCACGCCTTTAATCCCAGCACTTGGGAGGCAGAGGCAGGCGGATCTCTGTGAGTTCGAGACCAGCCTGGTCTACAGAGCTAGTTCCAGGACAGGCTCCAAAGCCACAGAGAAACCCTGTCTCGAAAAACAAAAAAACAAACAAAGAAAAAAAAAAACAAAGTTCATACCATTCAGTTAGCGCTCTCTGCTTGTGGGTCAGGTTAGCTCTCAGCTATGGTACAAGTGGATGCCCATGTGCCCGCTGCCATTTTCTCTGCTCTGATATCAGGCTGTGGACTTTAACTCTCAGACACTGTAAGCCTCAAATTAAATGCTTTGTTTTATTCATTGCTTGGTCATGATTTTAACAAAGAAATAGAAAAGTAACTAAAGCCTGGTGGTGGTGTCTCACGCTTTTAATCCCAGCACTGTGGAGGCAGAGGTAGGTGAATGTTTGAGTTCAAGGCCAGCCTGGCCTAAGGAGCTAGTTCCAGGACAGCAAGGGCTACATGGAGAAACTTTTTCTTGAAAAAACAAAAAAGAAAGGAAGAAAGGAAGAAAGAAAAAGAAAGGAAGAAAGAAAGAAAGAGAGAGAGAGAGAGAGAGAGAGAGAGAAAGGAAGAAAAAAAGGAGAAATTAAGATACCAAGAATGACTAAACTCCCCATCCCCTTGTCTTTGTCTACTTCCCTGCCTCATGTTGAGATTATGAGCAAGCTTCACCATGACAGGCAAAACCGTACAGTTTTGTTTCAACTCTGACATGGGCTGAGGATGTAGCTCAGTTTGTAGATTGTTTGCCTGATGTGCACAAAGCCCTGGGTTTGATCCCCAGTGCTAGCACTTGGGTGGTAATGACAAAAGGACCAGAAGTTCAAGATGAGTTTTGGTTACATAGCAAGTGCAAGACCAACCTGAGAAAAGATTCCAGATACTGCACAAATATATACATATGTGCATATGCAACTATGGGCAACTGGGGAATGCTGAGAGAAAGAAAAATGGTCATCCCACAAAAAGGAACCTTTTAATTGGCTATCCAGTACCAAGTGGTCAGCCCTAAGGACATACACATATAGATAACATTATATGGACTGAGCAAGTTGTATTTATGTATTCATACGTACACACTCACATATACACACATGTGACAATTTTAGGAAAAAGCCTATGAGAGAAACAAAGAGGTGCATGGGAGGTTCTGGAAGAAGGAAAATTGCATCATTCACC
>NC_022032.1:17131657-17136794 GCF_000317375.1 Microtus ochrogaster | reverse complement strand
AGCATTTTGACATTTAATGGTGATGATTATCAAAATTCTTCCCAGTTTTATTACTTCTTTGATTTGTATGTGTACTTTATGACCATCATTTTGAGTTGTAGGCAGCATGTACTATGCTTTTTATGGTACACTAGTATGATCTTAGGAGTGCTAAGAATAGTTTAGTAATGCCCAGGGCATCATTGAGGTTAGAGTTGAGTGCTCAGATTTGAACTCTGATCCTACGGAAAAGCAGTCAGTGCTACTAACCACTGAGCCCTCTCTCCAGCCTCTGGAGTTAGTTTTAAAAATAGTCCATTTTAAGGAATTAAGAAACTGTAGAAACCAATGAAATTACTTTTAATTAAAAAGAGAAACCTGGGGTAATATTTGCAGTCAAATAGGTTTTGTCAGCTGTGGTAGCAACTGAAAATTACTTGGCCTTAAAATAACAAATCCAAAGTTAAAACAACTGTATCTACTTTGCTTAGCCCTTTGGGTTAAGTACTAGGCAGAAAGACAATAGATAATGGACGCAAAGGAGATTAATTTAATTACCAAAAGATAGCAAATGACCTCAGTTACATTTGCTTATTAATTACAAAATAACACCAACCATGAAATTGGAGAGATTTTCATGAAATAAGAAGTTATATTGGTGCTAGCTTCATAGTTCTGCATTTTCACACAATAATATGTCGTAATTGAGCACTATACTGTTGCACTGCCGTACACTGTCATAGAGTTTCTATTGCTGTGACGAGACACCATGACCACAGCAACTCTTATAAAGGAAAAATATGTATTTGAGGTGGCTTACATTTTCAGAGGTTTAGTCCATTGTCATGATGTGATGTGCTTACATAGTACCAGAGAAGAAGATGAGAGTCCTACATCTTGACCCACAGGCAATGGGAAGTGGTATGAGGCACTGGGTGTGGTTTGAACGTATATGAGACAAATAAGCCTGCCTCCACAGTAACACACTTCCTTCAGCAAGGCCCCACACTCAGTCCAATAAAGTCACATCTTCTAATTGCGCCACTCCTTTGGGGGCCATTTTCTTTCCAGCCACCACACACACTTATCCTGATCTCTGTTCTATTGTCGATTAACTTTTTAATTGAGTTTTTAAAAATTAGGAGTGCTGGTAGATTATGTAGATTTATATACATGCATTTACAATTTCAAGTCAAGTGTATTTATTCATGACTCACTAAGTTAAAGGGATAAAAGAATTTGCTCTATCATTAAAAAGAAAACAATGTCATTCATGCTTTCTTTTTAAAGCAGAATTTCAAGCCTGGTCTACAAGAGCTAGTTCCAGGACAGGCTCCAAAGCCACAGAGAAACCCTGTCTCGAAAAAAAACCAAAAAAAGAAAAAAAAGGAGAATTTCATGTGAAGGCTTGCCACACATTTGAACTCACCAGAGCTGTTAAATCTGTCCTTGAACTCTAGAGCCCCCTGCCTCCAGCATCCACGTACTGATATTACAGGACTGCACCATTATGTCCTCAGCAAAGGAGAAATCTCACAGCACCTTTGCTCTGCTGAACTAACATGTGTGTTTCTTCAGTGAAAGTAAGATAAACTCAAAATATGAAGAATGAAAAATGGTGTGCTCCATTTCTTTTAGACATCCAAGGAAATTTAAATGTTAGAAATCACCGGAAATATCAGAGTATTTCGACAACAATTATGTGAAAGGTTTTTGTTGTTCTTGGTTTGTTTGTTTTGGTTTGGTTTGATTTTTCAAGAAAGGATTTCTCTGTGTATTTATGGCTGTCCTCGAACTCATAGACCAGGCTGACCTCAAAATCAGAGATCTGAATCTACATGGGAAGTAGAAAAAGACAAGATCTTCTGAGTAAATTGGGAGCATGGGATCATAGAAGAGGGTAAAAGGGGAGGGGAGAGGAAGAGAGGGGAGCAGAAAAAAATATATAGCTCAATAAAAACAATTAAAAAAAATCAGAAGCTGGGTGGTGGTAGTACAAGCCTTTAATCCCAGCACTCAGGAGGCAGAGGTAGGCGGATCTCTGGGAGTTTGAGGCCAGCCTGGTCTATAAGAGCTAGTTCCGGGACAGGCACCAAAGCTACAGAGAAACCCTGTCTCGAAAAACCAAAAAAAAAAAAAAAAAAAAATCAGCGATCCACCAGTGCTGGGTGCTCTTGAGTGCTGGATTTAAAGGAATGTGGTTGGTATGAATGATATTTAATAAGTATGCTTTAAATGTTGTTACAACTTTTTGACTTTGAAAGAAAATCTGAGGAGTTCCAGAGAAAGGGGGCAGAAATGCAAGACACCATCTAAGGAGGAAAAGAAATTAAAAAAAAAAGAGAGAGAGAGAGAGGGCATTGGGGGCATAGTTGAGTTGGTATAGTGTTTACATGGGATGAACCGGGCCCTGTTTTTGTCCCAAAGTACCATATAAACCATGGGGGCACATGTCTGTAATCCCAACCAGTACTCAGGAGATGGTGGATCAGGGATTAAGGTCGTCTTCCTATACACAAAAAGTTCCAGGACAACCTGGAGGTGGAGATTGATCAAGACCCAGGGCAGTTCTTCAGAAAAGCTTAAAATCTTGACAAAACTAAAAACACAAAATATCGACTAATGTAGGTTTGCAGAGGTTGTCATGGCAACTTAACAGAATTAGATGATTAGTCTTGTAACAATGTGCTTAATCATAAAGACATAGGTATCCCATCTTCCCGGTCAGAGTGGGTAGAAGCTGGTGAGGTGTTACTGTGTAGTTTGACCCCTAGCAATACTAAAATGTTTCCCTAAACAACGTGTGGAACTGAAAACCTGTGCTTTCTAGGCTAATGGTTTGCCAGCTCAACAAGTATAAACAAGTTGTAGGTAGTGCTTTGAATATAGATAATTGTTTTGGATATTTAAAATAGGTAATAAAGTAACAAATCATACAATTTACATAGCTAGATAATGTCTGGGAGGATAGGACCTGCCAGGTACACAATGTAAGAATTGATTAAGGATAATAACCTATGACGCAGCTTCAGACTTTTGACCAGAGTTAAAGATGTGTTCTGCTGACAGGTAATTCTGTATCCCAGGCTGCCCTAGAACATCAAGTCGGCTATGATTAGAGCCCTGGGGCATCATACCCAGCTGTCATTGCTTCTAAAAGAATGCAAAAGAGTCAGGCTTGGTGGCACACACCTTTAATACCAGTACTCAGAGGCAGGAGGATATCTGTGAGTTCAAGAACAGCCTGGTCTACATATCAAGCTTCAAGACAGCCAGGAACACATAGAGAGACCTGTCTCAAAACAAGAAAAATAATGTTAAACAAAAAGCTTTTGTTGGGAACACCTGTGCATACATGGGAGGCACAGAAAGAGTCTGTACATATAGAGCAAGACAGAAACTTAGAAGACTGTAGGATGTTCTTGCTATACAGTATTTATCTCAAATAGGCAGCCATGTGGACTGCCTGCTCATTCCTTCCTGCTCCCAGTCTTGGCTGGGGAGAAACCATTTCTTCTTGGCATCACCGCCTTTCACTGGTCACATTTACAGGGCTCAGGAATTAGGATATATAAGAAGACCTTTTGGAGTAACTTTCACTCAATCTGATGCTAGAACTTGATGGTAGGAAAATGAATAAAAGAAATATTAACAGCATTTCTTTTTTAAATCTAGGCGCAGGGAATTGAACCCAGAACCCTAGACATGCTAAGCATATACTTACCAGTAAGCAAGGGAAGCTGGTCTGTGGTACTGAATTACAGTTACATGAGGCCATGCAGTTGTGGGGTGCTGTTGTTCAGTAGGGCCATTATGTGCTGTGAATTTCAAAAACCTAGAAGAAAGGATTTTGATAGTGCCATAGGCCTATAATTCCAGTCCTACATAGATGGAACCAGAAAGCTCAGGAGTTCAAAACCACTCTCAGCTACAGAGTTTAAGACCATCCTACACTATATGAGATACTGTCTCAAGAAGCTAAAAAAAAACATTGAAATAAAGACATGGTGAATGGTTAGGAAAATGTATGTTTTGCTTGATCTAAACATTGCACATAATGTTTACTCATAAATAGAAATTGCACAAGTAGCTTGCTATCCAATACTAATTTGCAATTCTTGGTATTATGTTCCAACAGCAAAATGAAACAAAAGTTAGATGGTCACCTCATCTTGCTCAAAAGAATCTCAAGGTAGAAAGTGGAATGTTGATGTAAGAGTGGTGGAGCTGCGTCCCCAGCACCCGGCCGCCTGCACGGCTAGCTTTATACCCGAAATAATTACATGGAAACTGTATTCTTTTAATCACTGCCTGACCCATTAGTTCCAGCCTCTTATTGGCTAGCTCTTACATATTGATCTAACCCATTTCTATTATTCTATGTAGCCCACGAGCCGGTTTACCAGGAATGATCTTAACCTGCATCTGCCTGGAGTAGGGGAACCATGGCGACTCACTGTCTCAACTTCTTTCTCCCAGCCTTCTGTTCTGTTTACTCCACCCACCTAAGGGTTGGCCTATCAAGGGGCCTAGGCAGTTTCTTTATTCCTTAACCAATGAAATCAACAGATTGATATATGACACTCCCACATCAGTGGAACATGACAACTTTCGAAACACAAGTAAAAAGAACAAGGGAAAGGAAGGTTACCTTGTTGGGGTGGGCTGAGTTGCTTGGGAAGGGCTGGGGGAGGGGAGGAATGTGCTCAGGATACGAAAATTAGTAAGAAAGTATAACGAAAAAAAAAAAGAGTTTACCTGGATTCTAGACCAATGCAGATAACATGCAGAGGGATATCTAGGCAAAGGCCAATACCATTAAGTCAGGGGGAATAAGAGGCAATCTGAAGAGGGAATTTACCAGTTTGGGACTCCTGGGGCTTAAGAACTCACATTGGTATGCAGAGGGTAAAGGATTTTAAAAACTTTTATTGTGCCATGAGTCACCTAGAGCTCTTGCTAACAGGGCCTATTGGGGCCTCGGAATGAAATGGGACCTGAAATTCCCCAGGCAGTGCTGAGGCTGTTCTGAAAGTCACAGATCTTAACAAAGGTGAGGGTGTTCAAGGGAATGCTTGGGGACCAAGTGTGCCAGCTGGCCTTTTCAAAAAAAAAGAAAGGAAGGAAGGAAGGAAGGAAGGAAGGAAGGAAGGAAGGA
>NC_022032.1:17129628-17131271 GCF_000317375.1 Microtus ochrogaster | reverse complement strand
GAAGGAAAAACAATCTATAGATGGTTTTTTAAAAAAAAAAAAAAAAAAAAAAAAAAAAAAAAAAAAGAATACTATGCCAGTGGTAGAATACAATAAGCTAAGGTTAGTCTGGAAAAATAGCCTTCCATCTTGGAAGATGAGGTATGACTGCCTAAGGGCATTGAGATCTCTTAACTCCTGGAACACCTGGGGTCTTTCCTCCCAAAGTGCAAGAATTAACAAGCACTTTACTTGGGCAGAATGGATGAGTCTGAGGAGACAGAATGGCCTGTGGGCACATCTATGATGGAAAAAGAAAGAAACAGTGGGGAGCCCGTGATTTTATCGTAAGACTGATATAACTGGTGGATTTTAGTATAGTCAGCCTTTGACTAAGGGTGGTTGCTTACATGTCTCAAGATGTGGTTAGTGTCAATTCTTGAGACGTGGTTTTCTTTCCAATTGGCTCTGAAGGCACCAGGCTGTGCCTGAGATGTGATTCCCTTCAAATCCACAGCTGGCCTGCTGGGAGGCCTCCGCAAAAGGAAAGGTTTCTGCCATAGTCCGGCTACCTGAGTGGATCCAGGGACCTACGTGTGAATGAGTGAACCAATGGCCTGTTGGCCTCTGACCTCCATACACATGGCATAAGGTCACTTTTTAGGCCAAATGTGCCTTACGTGTCTTGAATTTCAGATTTGCCTGCTCCAGCCTCCTGAATAGGTGGATTACAAACCTGTGCCACTATTCCTGTGGCCTCAGCTTTTGTGAGACCCTGTACCCTCTGCTGGCCTTGAACCTTCTGTGCCTCCAAGGATGATCCTGTAATCACCCTCCTATGTAGCTCCCCAGTAGTGGGGCCGCTGGCATGAGCCCACATACCCACCCAGTCATTCAGTGCTGCGGATGGAGCTTAGATTCCTGCATGCAAGCAAGCACTCCACCAATTGAGCTGTAGCTCCAGCCCCCCACCTCTAGTTTTATTTTACAAAGTCGTATAACTGCCTATTCCTTGGGGAGCTCTTTCTTGATATTCTCAGATGTAATGCTACAAACTAGTCTCATCCCGGGTGTTAAATAAAAGAGCAGCTCTAACCCCTCCCAGAGCCTGTCCCATCCCTGGAGAAAACTGGCTGCATTCTCTCGACCAAAGACATTCTAGTTAGCTGGGGACATGACTGGGTGATTCACCAATATGCTCTTGCCTTGGTTGAACGATATAAGGAAACAAATGAATATTTTCCCCCACACATAACAAAGGAACTACTTGTTAAGTTGGGAGCTTAGCCCCCAGCCCCTGGCATACATCCCAGCCCCCAGGCCTTGGAGTTGCTTTGGTCTGGACTCCAAATCCCAGCATGCCTGGTCCTGACCACTCCCAGAGGGTATTTAAGTGGGCTCCCAGAATAGAAACACGTGGTTTTCTGCATGGCCTCCCTGCTTTCCTTTCTCCCGGCCACCCTAGAGGGTTGTGCTTAATAAAATGATGGGCATTTTGATTTGGTTTGATTTGACCTAATTGGATTTCTTGCGCCTGCGGAGCTGCCCTTCTTATTATTGGGCACTTTGTTAGTTATCTTAACACTGCTATGGTCTTTCTTCTTTAAAATACTGTCAGGGCAATTTGTTATTTTTGTTTATGTCCTTCCTTCCTTCCTTCCTTC
>NC_022032.1:17118255-17128583 GCF_000317375.1 Microtus ochrogaster | reverse complement strand
CAAAGGTCCTGAGTTCAATTCCCAGCAACCACATGGTGGCTCACAACCACCTGTAATGAGGTCTGGTGCCCGCTTCTGGCCTGCAGGCATACATGTAGAAATTGTATACATAATAAATAAATAAATATTTAAAAAAAACCTTGTCTCAAAAACAAGACAAAACCTTGTCAGTGCTAAAAAAAAAAAACAACAAAAAACCTTGTCAGTTATTTGGTGTTGTGTTTTTTGTTTCTTTTCTTTTCTTTTTCGAGACAGGTTTCTCTGGGTTTGAGACCTAACAAGAACATGCAAAGTAACAAGCATGTTAGTAACAAGCATGTTTATATTTGTGTGTGTGTGCGTGCGCGCACATGTGTGTGGATAACATATGTATATATGTATGTATGTCAGTGTCAACATGTGTGTTCATGAATGTAGGGAAATGCACGCCATGGCACAATGTGAGGTCAGAGGACTGCCTGGAGAGATTAACTAATCCTCACCTTTGTCCTTTTTGTTTTTCAAGACAGGGTTTCTCTGTATTATAGCCTTAGCTGTCCTGGAACTCACTCTGTAGACCAGGCTGGCCTTGTAATCACAGAGGTCCGCCTGCCTCTGCCATTCGAGTGCTGGGGTTAAAAGCATGTGCCGCCACTGCCCAGCATGCTTCTACATTTTTTTTTTTTTGAAGCAACCCCTGTACCCTCTACTTTCCGAAAGCTAAACTTCTGGAGATTTTTCTGCCTCTTTCTTCCATAGAACACATGAGATTTTACAAGGTCATTCTACATAAGCTCTCATGCCTTTGTAGCAAGTGCTTTTGTCCCCTGAATTATCTCCCTTTCCCCATATTTCTCAATAAACTAGTTATGATTATAACAGTGTCTGCCACTATTTCTACAAAATGATAGATCATACAATCCTTTAAAACTATCAATCTATTCCTCTGCCCATGTTTTCCCCCTCATTATTTTATTATTACAACTGCTTGTATATTTAAAAGTACATTAGTGTGTTTTATATACTGGAGTCCCTATAAGTACTGTTTTCAATGTGCACTGGAACCCACGAGGTTACAATAAATAAATATCCTTGATAATGTAATCTCACACAATGCGTGTAGAATTATATATCTAGAGTGAATATTTAAAGTAGAAATGCTAAATTAAAAATATGTGCACTGTTAAATAACCTTGATCATGTAATTTCATATAATACATGTAGAATTACATATTTAAAGTGACTACCATTGAAGTAGAAATGCTAAATAAAAAAATATGTGCACCATAAATTTCATAGATGACAGTTTTCCACAGATAGTTGCATACACATTCACCAGGACCTCTGCCCCTTCTTCTTGCCCCCGGTGTCACCAAACCTTTCTCAGTACATTAAACACAACATTTTCGAGAAGGACTCTCACATAACATATGCTGACCTCAAACTCACTGTAATGAGGGATCACTTAGAAGTCTGCCCTCTGTTTCTTGAATATTGGGATTATGGGTGCATTTCACCAGCCCAGATTCATGCAATCATGTAGAAGGGATTTGTAAGTGCTAGTCAATCATTCCCCAGTCTAATGTCTCTTAAAGATAAGTTTGCATTTACTTTCTTAATTTCTGTGTGCGTGCATGCGTGAATGGCCACTTGCACCAGTGTGCGCAGATCCACTTGCTGGTCATCTCCTTCCACCAAGGAAATTGATGGCTAGCATCTTCACCCACTACGTCATCTCACCAGCCCTAATGTGCCTTGTTTTTGTTTCTGAGACGTCTTAACATTTTTGACACACAGACAGAATATATAACTGTGCGTGTAGAGATGGTCCTTTCAAAAACAGGCCCCAGACACACACTATGGTGGTCTCATAGGTTCCTGTGTCTAGTGATATTGTGATCATATTCATCAGTGCAAACACTCTGAGGTTTTCACAATGATGAGATCAACCAAGTATACATTTTTCGGAACATGTCCCCATTATTAAGTGACACATGGCTGTCTATGGTGGTAAATATTTTCCATGTTTCCCTCCAAAATCCATGTTGGAATTTAATGGCCATTGTAATGGTAGTGAGAGATGATACTTTTTAGGTTACTTATTATATTTAAGATAGCTATACACTCTCATGAGTAGATTCATGCTACTATCGTGTGCTTGAGACTCTTCTCTATCTCTCTCTCACCTTCTTACCTTCTGAGACTACCTTGAAGTCAAACTTCCTAACCTCCAACCTGTCAATTAACAAATACCGTTCTATTATAAATTCACCTGTCTTTGCAATCATGGTGGCTCACTCCTGTAATTCAGCATTTAGGAGGCTTAGCTAGCAATATCGTCATGAGTTAGTTTAAAACTACATTTGGTTACATAGTACCCAGCCAGCAGAGCTACACAGTGAGGCCCTGTTTCAAAATTTAAATAAATAAATTTCAAAAACTTTACTGGGATTTAAGTGTTCTACTATAGTAACATAAAATAGACTAAGACATACATGTATTCACACTTATACATAGATAGACAAGGACTAGGGAGTAATGAAATATCTGTGACTCCATTTAGATTTAATTTAGATTAAAAACAAAGAATACGGTGTCACCAGAGCTGCAGAAGCCTTCTGTAGGGTTTTGCCTGATTGGTTCTTCCTTCCTGCCCACAGAAAACTCCCTATACTGAATTGCCTATTTGTGCTTTAATTAACTTTCTTATATTTATTCATCACCTTATTATTTAATGTGTGCATACGTGTGTGTGAGTGTGGGGGTGTATGCAGATGAAGGTGACCAACTTTGTGGGAGTCAGTCGCCCATTTTCCCACCATATACTCCAGGGCCCCTGCTCAGGTTATCAGGTGCGGAAGCGGGCACCTTTACCCGCTGTGCCATCTCACCGCTTTCCTTGGCTTTTGTCTTGACCATCTGCTTTCCTAGGTGTGTAGATGGCTTGAGAGGAAACACTCCTTTGTATACAATATTAACTGTAGATTTTTCCCAGCTGATTCTTGTAATGTTGTTTCATGCAGCTTTTTGCCAAGTAGTTAGGACTTTAGTCTCCGGCGTTTGTATTATGTTGGGAAATCCTGCCCATGGTGAGTTACTTTTAAAAGTCTGTGTCTGAGCACCTGCATACACACGTGCAGTTTCCTTTTCCTCCTTGCAGTTGGCACCTTGGCATAAATCGTTTCCTGAGTTTAGTCTGCACGCCTGCAGGAGTCCCCTTGACGGTGTTTGAGGCCACAGACACCGCATTTCATTGTTCCCTGTTTAGTGACATCATCCATGGAATTCTAGCATTCGAAACTTCTCATTTGTGTGATGTTTCAACTAAAGTTCTTATAGGAAGCGGTAATTCAGACTTTAACCAATTCAAAACGTAAACAACTGTCTTCAGAAGCGAATATGCTGTTGTTGTTCTGAAAGGAGATCAGTAACAGTTTAGAGAAGTTAGATTGAGTGCATCAGATCCTACCACCTGGAGAAGATAAATCACGCTGGTTAACATTTTAATGGATTGCCTTCCATATTCTAACAGAAAATGTAAATGTAGACATATTTCCTTTGGTAGGACATGTCTGAGATGGTATTTTATATTCTGGTTTCCTTATTTATTTTTATTTCAAATATATATATATATATATATATATATATATATATATATATATATACACATATATGAGAAAAGTAATTTTTTTCATTGTAGTCATATAACAAAGATCTCCAGTAATATCCCTAAGTCCATTTTGATGTTGCAAACATGAGCTTTAGGTTTAAATAGAAAGCAAGAGGTAGTCCCAGCTAAGCACTCCTGGTCAAAGTGTGCCCTTGCCTGTTGTCCTTCCCTTAGCTCTAGTCACTCCAGCAAGTTGGTCTGACAAGTTGTCATAACTCTGTGAAATCTCCTTCTGGGAGACAAGTTCCCCCTCCAGCTGGCACCAGGATCTAGTAGCTCTTTTCCTTCTCCAACCTAAGATCCCTGGAGATAGTCTAAGGTCTTGGTGTCCATTGTTTCAGTGTCTACAAGGACTGGCCCAAGTGTTATCTGTAGGCCAGGCTGGCTACATTTCCCCACTCTGTTTTGACCTTAGTCTGAAAGTGAAGGATGCACGCGTCTGGAGTCGTTCTTTGCTTCTGTCTTTCCTGTAGGTTCTGTTCTGATACGGCAAATACACTAGAGCTCTTCTGTTAGCAGTTGTGCCTTATTAAGAGTTATTAACATCAGGCTACAAGTGGTCTGTTGCTTTCTGCGGCAGAGTTTATATAGTCCTGCTGCGGTCCGCAGGAATGATGGAGTGAGATTTCAGCTGATAGAGCAGAAGGCTGACCCACCAGGATGAATGCGTTCTGATGGGGATAAACCCAGCTCGCAAGGCGCTGGGCATACCACCTTCTGCATATCGACTGATTCTCACAGTGGATGTCTTGTGAAGCCATAATGACTCTCCCTTGGTGCTCAGCAGATATGGACAAGTGGGCACAACTTTTTCCCATGTACTGGTATATTGGGTCATCGCCCCCCACCTTCTCTGGGACCACCAGTGGGAAATTTAGTCACACAGTCCATAGCCTTGGTTCCCACAGTCTAATCTCTGCATCACTCCCTGAGATACAGCAGAAGCCACCTTCCTGCCACTATCTTCCATTTGGCAGGACATGCAGTCAGGAAACAGGTCTTTCATATAGATCACATTGGGACCTTCAAAGATAAAGGGATGTCCAAGCTCCCAGAAATGCCTTTGCTTTGCGTGTGTATATAAACTGGAAGATTTACAGAGCAGGAGAACAGCAGGAGCAGAGTAAAGAAACTAATGCAGAAAAGTACGTAGTAGAGAGTTCATTTTGCCCTCAGATCTTAGTGCCATGCTTGCTGTACATCTTCTGAACCCTGAAGGGGACACTGAGGCTGGCACTCAGAGGTCCCCAATATAATCCAGGCTGGCATGGCCTTGAAATCATGAAATCCTCCTGCCTCAGGCTTAAAACTGATGGAATAATAAGGAGCTTCCTTACATATGTGTGTATGTGTTGCGTGCATGCATACACAAAGGCCTACAGCGTTTTGTGTATGTTATATTAGCAGTAGCAGGTAAAAATCAGAGTGACGAACATCTTTTAAATCCTTCAAAATTATGAAATACTTAAGAAATGTAAAAGATTTGTTGGGCAGTGGTGGCCCACGCCTTTTGTCCCAGCACTCGGGAGGCAGAGGCAGGAAGATCTCTGTGAGTTCGAGGTTCGAGGCCAGCCTGGTCCACAAGAGCTAGTTCCAGGACAGGTTTCAATGCTACAGAGAAACCCTATCTTGAAAAAACCAAAAAAAAAAAAAGAGTAAAAGATTTATAGGAAAATTAAAATTAAGGTTTACTTAAAAGATCTCAAAAGTCAGAAGGAATGCTTGGTGTTAGAGAATGTCAGTTCTCACCCTATTTCTAAAGTGCCTCCAAATGTAGCCTTGACTGAAGTTTCTAAAGTATGTATGTTAGCAGGAAGGGCCTTATAAAAAGTACCTAAAGGAAAATATAGGATGGAGACTTCTAGAAAGACATTTAAAAAATTTCAGGACCCAGCCTGGAACAGTTGACTATGTATTAGGTATTAGGAATTATTTGTATAACCTTACCTAATAAAAAATTCCAGATGGATTAAGACAAAATGCAAACAAATTAATACTACAGAGTGAAAGATACTACAGAAAAAATAGGCTTCTAATTTGGAAGTAGAAAAGTCTTTTCTTAGCATATCATAAATGCTAGATACCATAAAATAAAGGTGAGAAACTTTGTGTGAATTAAAGACAATTAGGAAACTAGGAGGGATGTCCTACGATATGCTTGACAAAAGTGGCAATAGTCTTATATGTATTAGGAAATCAGTAGGAAAAAGACAGAATCCAATATAAAGATCACAATAAGGTATTTCACTATGGTAAAGATAAAATAAATAATAAATATTAACTCACTATCACCAGTAACTCAGGGAATAAAACTCATGTCTTAAGAAGAAAATGTGAAGTTTATATACGGAAATATTTTGTTAAGAGATAGGGTTTGATTCTGTAGCCCAGACTTGCCTGTAACTCACTATGTACAACCCAGGCTGGCCTTGAACCCACAGTGATGGTCTTGCCTCAGTTTCCTGAGTATAAGAATCACAGGTGTGAGCCCAGTTTATGCCTGCAAATATTGATAATGTCCTATGGCTAGATTATAGGGAAGCAAGTGTTCCCATAGTGCAGAGAGAAATTCCCTAATGCATAGAGAAAGTAAATATGGTTTTCTTTGTGTGCCAAACTAAAACCTCTGTGGAACTGCACTAATTTTTGACCAAAATGCCCACTCATGGGACTTCATAGAAATAATTGAGAAGGGGGGCTGGAGAGATGGCTCAGTGGTTAAGAGCATTGCCTGCTCTTCCAAAGGTCGTGAGTTCAATTCCCAGCAACCACATGGTAGCTCACAACCATCTGTAATGAGGTCTGGTGCCCTCTGCTGGCCTGCAGGCATACAGACAGAATATTGTATACATAATAAATAAATAAATACCTAACAAAAAAGAAGTTAAAAGTTTAAAAGACAAAAAGAAAGAATTGAGAAGGTACATAGATGAGGGGTTTTCTTTTACTTTTCTGAGATGATGTCTCATTTGTCCAAGACTGGCGTTGAACTCATTAAGGACCTGTCAATGATCTTAATCTTCTCATCTTTCTTTCTCCATATCCTGAGGTTGGGGTTATAGACATATACCACCCCACCGTTTCATGATATGCTTCAAATCAAACTAAGAGCCCCGCAAACATTTTAAGAGTGAGCTACATCCCTAACTGCACAACTATGTCTTGTAAGACATCCATTATAATAGGTTATAAAGGAAAAAAATGTCAACAAGAGAATGTCTAAATAAATTATGAAGCATTAGATCACTAAACAGAAGGTAAATTAGTTAGAGATAGGCAGGTTGGCCAATTTAAGAAATAATAATTTTAATATAGTTTAAGTGAAAAAAAATAAACTTCCAGGAAAAAAAATAACTTTTTGTTTTCTATATAGAGACTACAGGGCTAAATAATTTACATGGATCATCTCATTTAATTCTAAGAACTCTGATTGCCTAGTATATCAAAACATTCATTACAAATGTTCCCTTTGTAAGAGTTTGTTTTAAATGCAGAGCAAAGAAACAACCAAAGCATTTGTGGAATCATTTCCTGACTTTCATGCTTCAGTTATTTTTTCAATCTTTAATGAGTTCATAGTTTCTTTTATAGAACTTTCAAACCTACTGAACACAGAGAGAAAAACAAAGTGAATCCCATATATCAGCAACTGAGACTAGTAAGAACCAGTTGTTGTTTGTTTTTTTTTTTCTCTCTTGTTTCAGTGGCGTATTTTTTCCTGCCCTGATTCTGTGACCAATCTCAGATAAGCCCATAAACTTCAGGAACAAGTTGGACAAAACAACACAGGCCCCCTCCATGGGCACCTCTATGCCATAGAAGTAACAGTCCTGGCCTGGCAAGAAGACTCAGTGGGTAACAATGTTTGCTGCCCAAGTCCAAGGATCTGAGTTCAAATCCTAGAATGCACAGAGGAAGGAGAGAGCTAACTCTTGAAAGTTATCATCTGACCTCCCACCGTATGTGAGCTCTGGCATGTGTGTGTCTGAACTTAAACCCACACATCACACACACACACACACACACACACACACACACACACACACACACACACACATGAAGGTAGCAGTTCTATTTACTTCTTTGTACTTTTAAATTTATCTTCATAAATTGGGCAGTGGTGGTGCACACCTTTAATCCCAGCACTCGGAAAGTAGAGGCAGGTGGATCTCTGTGAGTTTGAAGCCAGCCTGGTCTACAAGAGCAAGTTCCACAACAGGCACCAAAGCTACAGAGAAACCCTGTCTTGTAAAACAGGAAACCAACCAAAAAAAATAAATATATATATATCTTCATACTTCAAATCATCCCTTTGTATTCTGTAGTATAGACACAGCACAGATTGCTATAGTTTCCCTACCAGGATATACAATTCAGTTGCCAATTTTCAGTTGCAAAAAACGCTGCAATTAATTATCTTTGTACAAAACTTTTCCCATAGCCTCCTCCTGCAGCCATACAACTTGTTGTCTGTGTAGAATGTTTATTTCAAATAAATGCCCGTAAATGAATTGACTGGCCATCTAACATACCCAGATTTAGATTTGGCATGTATAGTATTCTTGTGCTCTAATCTGCCAGTCACTTTTTAATCTTACTCATACCAAAATCAAAGTCTGGCAATGGCCCTTAAGAGTCAGTGTGCTCTGCCCCCTTGTACCCCATCTTGTCCCCTACACAGTCATCATCTCTGGTCTTTTCAACTCTGACACAATTCTCCATCCCTCTGCTTCAGCAATGCCAGTCTCTACTCTGTTGTGCAAACCAGTGACAGACACTCTACGCCAGTCCCGGACATGTGCTACCCTTACTAAGTACCTCGTGACACACATAAGAGATGAGTTTATTTCATCTGTGACAGCCTTCTTCAAATGACTGAGGACAAGGAGGAAAGGTACAGAGTGTGCGAGAGAGGGTTTGTAGAAAAACAGTGTAAATAGTTCATAACTTTATAAAAAGGACACTGAAAAATTACATAGCATTTCCTACTCGAGAGATGGGCACAAGTTTAATAACTAACCATTAGCAGGGCTATTGAAACATTGATGCTCTGCTGTCATTGCTGTTGGACTGTGAATCCCTGTATGCCACCACATGCCCCTGTTTGCTATGGTGTTCAGGGATGATTATCCGAACCTTCTTTTGTGTACTATCCAATTAATTCCCCTCATTCCTCAGATGGGAGTTTGGTGTCACCTCCACGAGGAAATATTTATTTACTTACTTATTTGTTTGTTTGTTTGTTTATTTATTTTATATATAATATTCTGTCTGTGTGTATGTCTGCAGGCCAGAAGAGGGCACCAGACCTCATTACAGATGGGGCTGCCAGGAATTGAATCCAGGACCTTTGGAAGAGCAGGCAATGCTTTTAAACGCTGAGCCATCTCTCCAGCCCCCCACGTGGAAACATTCTTGATCTCGCCTTCCACCCTGTGCCCTTCTGTCATAAATGTTCACGATGCCTTTCTGGGCGTCACTCCTCAATGGTGTTTCCTTAACAGTTGCATACAGGTGTTAAGTATTTCTTTATCCCATCCATCCCTGACTTTCTTCTCTCATCCTCCACCCCTTTCCACCTCTAATCTAATCTAATCTAATCTAATCTCCGCCTCTGCTTTTGTCTTCAAATCTCACTGAGTCTAATTAGTGATACCTGATATCAATTGATTTCATTGGCTTCCTCTTGTATAGGTCTTGTGTAGGTAACCATAGTTGAAGTGAGTTAATAAGTTACATCTAGAAGCATTTCATAGCATTCTTCCGTATCCTTCATTTATCTGGTATTTTTCTCCCAATTTAAATTCAAAATTTACAAGACAGAAATCTTCAAAACTTGCCTTCTAATAATCCAACTGCATAGCACTGAAAAAAAAAGATAGATTTCTTCATTAGTCTTTTGTGTAATTAAACTCAACCTCTACTTCCTCAGAAGAATGCACATCTCCTCTATAGGATGATTATAGATAATGTGCTGGTTAGTTGGTGTCCAGTTAACATAAACTAGAGTCACCTGGAAGAGGAAAAATTATTTGAAGAATTGACTCTATCGGATTGGCCTCTGGGCATGTCTTTGGGGGCATTATTTTGATTAATAATTGATGTGAAGGGTCCATCCCAGTATGAGAGATGCTACCCCTGGGCAGGCGGTCCCACATTCTTTAAGAAGGCAGGATGAACTATGGAAAACAAGCCAGCAAGCAGCGAGCCTCCATAATTTCTGCTTCAGTTCCTGCTGCTTTGTCTTGAAATTACATCCATTGGGGTTACCTATGTGTCTATTTTCATCATCAGCTGAGCTCTCAAATGGTGAGGATTGTGACTGTCAACTCTATCGCCAGTGAGTACCAAGATCCTTCCCAGAGCATCAGCGCAATAAATATTTGAGTGAATTAACCCCATTTAGAGGACCTACACTGATTGAGGGACATGTTAGGGATGTTAGTAGCACCCAAAGCATAGGCAGGCACAAATTATTAAGTAGATTGCAACCTGTCAAAGGGGGGCAACTTTGTTTTCTATAAAAATGTGTATCTTGTGAAATTTATAGGAATATTAGACATAGGTTGTTAATTGTCATGACTAGAATACAGAAGAAAAATAATTGGAGGTGGAAATTACACTGAAGCTATATTTTGAGAAGAACATGAGCTGACACTATGTGTAAGAAGCATCTCTC